>NC_088867.1:56197139-56219527 GCF_032884065.1 Artemia franciscana
TCAATCAAATGAATTTAAGTAAACAGGTAAAAAAAAATTAGTAGAACAAAGCACGGCACAATTGCTGCGATATGAAACTCAATGGGTCCTAAACATAAAAGAAAATATCTACATAAACAACAAGGGTAAACGAGATTATTTTTTTTATATATATAATGCACACAAACTAAAGGACCATAGCATATTTAAGGGAGAAAAATGAAAAAGCTATTGAGTTTTTACATTGAGCTATTTACAGTTTTAACGAAGGCTGGCACCAAATATTTTTCGTAAAACTGGATATCTTTATTGTAAACTGGTGCAAATTTAGACATGGGCCGCTTTTGTAGCCTTTCATTCCATAGTTTTTCTCGATTGTGAAGAATAGGAAACAGTATCTTAGTACAAAAATTCGTCATCGTTTTGATAACTGACTACTTGAGCGTAGTTCTTATTCTAAGTGTGCCTTTTTGAGCCAACGGGCTTAAAGTACATTTTCTTTCTTAGAAATTACCCTTTGGCTCATTTTTAGGGATAATATTCTGTCACTCTGTGAATTTAACACTGGAAATTCATCAAGTATATTAGTGAAGTGACAGTATAAAACAAGACAACCATACTATAATACAAGGCTCGTAAGAGACGGCGTCATTTGAAGGATATTGGATCTTGGTCAATCAAGTTAGAATCTTAACTTAAATAGAGATTTCACCTTGGGTAAGTGGGCTATAACAATATGATACTTAGGAACCTGATCCTGATTAGTGCATTATTTTTTACTGACAAATCGGAGCAGAACAAGCAAAAAAAGGTCACAATAGTAGGCTACTTGATCACCCATTTCAATTTAGTCGCAACATAAAAGATAAACGATGCCCTAGACGGTAAATCCTTTTGATCAAAAACTTCCGTCAATCGATTGACTAAAGCAGGATTGACCGTCTAGGAGCCTGTTTGACACTTGAGTCAAGCGCTGACGGTGATTAATAGAAACTTTGAATGACTCAATTATTTTCATCAAAAACAGTGTGTTAGATTAGCTTTGGTCGTACTGAACGGTTGACTGAAGGTTCGATTGAAGGTTGATTGAAGCACACGTCAATCGATTGGTTCTTAGATATATTGCAATAAATCATTTTTACATGATAAAGACCCCAATTGGAAAACAACCCTGATATACGAGGAGTAGAAATACCTTACTTTCCAGAGGTACGATTGTAAAGAAGTGCCATTCGAACGTACTTATTAGATCCAAACTTAATAATAAGGCCTTAAAGTCTTTAAAATTGATGAAGTAAAAAGGTCACAAATTTCACTTTAAGTCCATAGAGATTGATCTTTCTAATTTGATTCAGCTAGTTTTTTTCTTGTTATTTCTTTTTGCTTTTTTATCTTCCACTTTTATTAAACCTGCAGTTACACCAAACAAAGATTATTTTTACCTTAGTGGAATATTTGGTAAAAACTTTAGCCGTCTATATTCTACATTAATTCTTTTTATCGAAAGGGATATGATTAACATATGAAATGAATCCCTTAAAAATCTTTTAAGGGATTTTAAGGGAGGTTTTAATTAAATTTGACATTGTAGTTTGCTAAAGAGTGCACTAATGACTAATCACTTTAATGTATTTTTCTGGTATACCATACAAGGATAAGACCTTTGCTAAAGCTCTTCTATCAACAGAATCAAACGCCTGCTCATCAAACAGTTCGTGGTAACGAACTGTAGTAAGGAGCGACCCGGCTCAATAGTAACCAAAACTCTAAAAAACAGAATTTTGATACCAATAGTTACATCAAAAGAATCGCATTTTAATGCTGATTTTAAATATATAAGTTCCATCAAGTTTAGTCTTACCCATCAAAAGTTACGAGCCTGATAAAATCTACCCTATTTTAGAAAATAGGGTGAAAATAGGCTGATTTTAAATATATAAGTTTCATCAAGTTTAGTCTTACCCATCAAAAGTTACGAGCCTGATAAAATCTGCCCTATTTTAGCAAATAGGGTGAAACACCCCCTAAAAGTCATAGAATCTTAATGAAAATCACACCATCAGATTCAGCGTATCAGAGAACCTCATTGTACAAGTTGCAAGATCCTATCTACAAAAATGTGGAATTTTGTAGTTTTTGCCAGAAGACAAATCACGGATGCGTGTTTATTTTTATTTATTTTTTTTCTTTCTTTTTCTCAGGGGTGATCGTATCGACCAAGTGATCCTATAATTTTGAGAGAGGGCTCATTCGAACGGAAATGCAAAGTTCTAGTGCCCTTTTCAAGTGACCAAGAAAATCGGAGGGGACCTAGGCCCCCTCCCACGCTCATTTTCGGATCAAAATTCTGAGATAGCCATTTTATTCAGCATGGTCTAAAAACCTTATAACTATATCTTTAGGGACGACTTACTCCCCGACAGTTCCCGTGGGAGGGGCTACAAGTTGCAAATTTTGACCAGTGTTTGCATATATTAATGGTTATTGGGAAATGTAGAGACGTTTTCAGGGGGATTTTTGGCTGGGAGGGGGGGGGGGGTGAGAACAGGGGGCTATGTGGGGGAAATTTTCCATGGGGGAATTTGTCATGGGGGAAGAAGATTTCCATAAAGGGGGCGCAGCATTTTCTAGCATTATTTAAAAAAACAATGAGAAAATAAATATGAAAAAGTTTTTTTCAACTGGAAGTATGGAGTAGCATTAAAACTTAAAACGAACAGAAAATATTACGCATATAAGGGGTTCACCTCCTCCTAATACCTCACTCTTTACGTTAAAGGATTTTTAGTAATTTCAACTATTTATTCTACGGCCTTCGTGATTCAGGGGACAAAATTTAAGCTTTAATGCAAAGAGTTATTGACAAGGTATAGACGAGTGGGCGAACCTTATGATATACGTGATAAAAAAATACGAACATAGAAGTTTGTTACGTAAGCTAATTCGTAAGTTACGTATATCTTTTATTAATAAAAACGTTCGTAAAAACTAAAAGTTCTAGTTGCCTTTTTAAGTACCCGAAAAATTGGAAAGCAACTGGGCCTCCTTTCCCTCCTTTTTTCGCAAAATCATTCGATCAAAACTATGGGAAAGCCATTTAGCCAAATAGATAAATATGCAAATTTCGCTTTAATTATTCTGCGGAGAGCCGAAATCAAAACATGGATTAACTAAAAAACGTTCAGAAATTAAATAAAAAAATAAGTTTTTTTTTACTGAAAGTAAGGAGCGACATTAAAACTTAAAACGAACAGAAATTACCCCATATATGAAAGGGGTTGCTCCTTCTTCAACGCCCTGCTCTTTGCGCTAAAGTTTTTACTGTTTTATAAGGTAGAGTTGAGAGAAAGAGCCAAACTTTAGTGCAAAGAGCAAGGCGTTGAACAAAGGCGTTGACATTAAGTTTTAATGTCACTCCTTACTTTCAGTTAAAAAAAACTTATTTTTTTTATTTAATAACCTATAAAACTGAGGACCAAAGGTTTTTGATAACTCAAGCACTTCTCAGTCATTAACGTACGAGTAAAAATTTTTTATTCTGAAGGAAAAAGTTTGTATTCTATGGTATTCTGAAGAACAATAAATTCTAAAGAACAGTAAAGTTATTTTTGTAAGCTTGTCAAAGTGTATCAACTTTTTCCAGATTGATTTGGAGAACAGTAAAGTTTCTACTTCTCTCTGTAATGTGTGACTTTCTCTGTGATCATTTCACAATCCCTTTAAAATCCCTTTTTATCGAAAGGGATATGATTAACAAGGGGATATGATAACATAAACGATGATTTTTAAGCAGTCAAGCTAGAGGCTTTTCAGATTTTATTGTCAAAAATTTAAACAGGATAGCAAAATTAGCAAAATGCCCGAAATTGCGGCAATATTTCTGACAATACTATAGCAGGAGAGCGTTCTGGGTACACGTGGGTTTCAACCCCTTATCCCACTGGAAACAAGTTCCGGTAAATGGAAATAAAGTGTGTAAAAGTGTCCGGTAAAAGTGTGTTTTTTTCATTTATTTGGTATTTGTCTCATATCTCGTTTCTTGTTTTATGATTAATGCAGTAATCATTCTCATTTTGTACGATAAGCAATATGCTTAAAGTTATTTCTATTAATAAATAAATAAGAATACATCTTTTAAGACGTTAGAAAGCGCTGATGGCAGGGCAGGACTTGTAAATAATTAAATAAAAAAAAACAGGTTTTTTTAACGGAAAATAAGGAGCGACACTAAGACTTAAAACGAACAGAAATTATTTTGTATATGAAAGAGGATGCTTCCTCCTCAACAACCCGCTCTTTACGCTAAAGCTTGACTCTTTCTCTTAACTCTGCTTTTTAAAACAGTAAAAACCTTAGCGTTAAGAGTGGGGCGTTGATGAGGAAGCATCCCCTTTCATATACGAAGTAATTTCTGTTCGTTTTAAGTTATAGTGTCGCTCCTTACTTTCCGTAAAAAAAACTTGTTTTTTTAAAATTTAATTTCTGAACTTTTTTGAATCAATGCATGTTTTGATTTTGGCTCTCCGCAGATGAATAATTAAAACGAAATTTGCATATTTATTTTTTTTGCTAAATGGCTTTCTCATAGTTTTGATCGAATGATTTTGAGAAAAAAAGGAGCGGGGGAGGAGGCCTAGTTGCCCTCCGATTTTTTGGTTACTTAAAAAGGCAACTAGAACTTTTGATTTTTTTACGAATGTTTTTATTAGTAAAAGATATACGTAACTTACAAATCAGCTTACGTAACGAACTTCTGTATTCTCATGTTTTATTACGTATATGAAGGGGTCAGTACCTCGCTCTTTCCACTAAAGCTTAAATTTTGTCCCAATTTCTTAAGAATGACCCCTGAATCACATAAACCATTGAATAAATAGTTGAAATTACTAAAAATACTTTAGCGTAAAGAGCGAGGTAATAGGAGGAGGTGAGCCCATCATATGCGTCATAATTTGTGTTCGTTTTAAGTTTTAATGCTTCTCCTTAATTTCAGTTGAAAAAACTTTTTCATATTTTTTTTTCATTTTTTTTTAAATAATGCTAGAAAACCCTGCGCTTTCTTCATGAAAATTTTCTTCTCCCATGAAAAATTCCTCCAAAGAAAGTTCCGCCAAAATATCCCCCTATTCCCCCCCCTCCCCAACCTAAAATCCCCCTGAAAACGTCTGCACACTTCCAAATAACCATTACTATATGTAGGCACTGGTCAAAGTTTGTAACTTGTGGCCCCTCCCACGGGGACTGTGGGGAAGTAAGTCGTCCCCAAAGACATAGTTATAAGGTGTTTTGACTACGTTGAATAAAATGGCTATCTCAGAATTTTGATCTGGTGACTTTGGGAAAATAATTAACGTGGGAGGGGGCCTAGGTGCACTCCAAGTTTTTTGGTCACTTAAAAAGGGCACTAGAACTTTTCATTTCCGTTAGAATGAGCCCTCTCGATAGATTCTAAGACCACTGGGTCGATACGATCACCCCTGGGAAAAAAAAACAACAAAAAACAAACAAACAAATAAACACGCATCCGTGATCTGCCTTCTGGCAAAAAATAAAAAATTCCACATTTTTGTAGATAGGAGCTTGAAACTTCTACAATAGGGTTTTCTGATACGCTAAATCTGACGGTGTGATTTTCGCTAAGATTCTATGACTTTTAGGGATTGTTTCCCCCTATTTTCTAAAATAAGGCAAATTTTCTCAGGCTCGTAACTTTTGATAGGCAAGACTAAACTTGATTAAACTTACGTATTTAAAATCAGCATTAAAATGCAACTCTTTTGACATAGCTATTGATATCAAAATTCCATTTTTTAGAGTTTTGGTTACTATTGAGCCGGTTCGCTCCTTACTACAGTTCGTTACCACGAACTGTTTGATTATTAGATTCCTATGAAGACCCTTGGTTTTGACCCGAAAACTATTTCTTGTAAGCTTTAAAACTGTTTTAAAGTCATGAAATTCTTCCTTTATTTGCTTTTTAGGGGGGGGGGGTGAGAGTTAGTATACTGAAACATATATGAGGTTCTTAGAAACAAAATATATTAACCACACCTTTTAAATTAACTGATATACAGTGTGAAAAAAATGACTGTTGGCTAACGTTTTGTGCCGGCATAAGGGGGCATCCACTTTTCATCAAAAGGTGTGTATTAAAGAACGTTATGTTGGCCAGACAGTTCCGTCACGCTTGGCACAGTTTCTTTTTCGCTTGACGCAGCCTGCGCCATGCTTAGCACACCTTCGTCACGGTTAGCACGTGCCCCCTGATATACGTGTCTGAAAGTGGGTGCCCCCTCAGTTCTCAAAGCAATTGCATAAAGAAAATTAGATTAACACTGGGCTCCAATTTGAGAGAAAATACTTTACACATTGAAGGTTGAATTGCTATCTTAGGAGCTTTAACCAGCCTTACAGTACAGTATATCAGCCCCTGATGGACTTTATTTCAAGATGCTCCTTTTAGTTTGGCAACTGAGTAGCTCTTATAGTTTAATTTACAAACTAAAATGAAATAAATACCTGGTCTTCATACGATACATTTGACCAGACAAAAAATCTTCCTTCTGCTCTAACAATAATGTCACCAGCTCCTCTAATGGCCTTATGTATCCATTTGAAGTTGGGGAAGGGATTGCCATCAGCTTTACATTCGAGTCGAACTGACCCTCCAACGGAAGTTAACAGTTGGTTGTTACTTGCACCTTCAATCGTGACTGACGTCGGAGCATCTATATTGATAATACAGAAATATCAATGGTAGTTAATCTACAATCCTGACTGTCGGCTTTGATTGTCAAATTAAATAAAAAAAAAAACAAGTTTTTTTAACTGGAAGTAAGGAGCGACATTAAAACTTAAAACGCACAGAAATTACTTCGTATATGAAAGAGGCTGCTACCTCATCAACGCCCCGTTCTTTACGCTAAAGTTTGACTCTTTCTCTCAATTCTTCTTTTTAAAACAGTAAAAAATTTTACCGTAAAGAGCGGGGCGTTGATGAGGTAGCAGCCTCTTTCATATACGAAGTAATTTCTGTGCGTTTTAAGTTTTAATGTCGCTCCTTACTTCCAGTTAAAAAAATTTGTTTTTTTTTTTAATTAATTTCTGAACGTTTTTGAATCAATGCATGTTTTGATTTTGGCTCTCCGCAGAGGAATAATCAAAACGAAATTTGCATAGTTTTTTTTTTTGCTAAATAGCTTTCTTGTAATTTTGATCGAATGATTTTGAGAAAAAAAGAGCGGGGGACGAAGCCTAGTTGCCCTCCGATTTTTTGGTTAATTAAAAAAGCAACTAGAACTTTTAATTTTTTACGAATATTTTTATTGGTAAAAGATTTACGTAACTTATAAATTAGCTTACGTAAAGAGCTTTTGTATTCTCATGTTTTTATTACATATATGAGGGGATTCGCCCCATCGTCAGTACCTCGCTCTTTACACTAAAGCTTAAATTTTATCCCAATTCATTAAGAATGACCCCTGAATCACAAAAGCCGTAGAATAAATAGTTGAAATTACTAAAAATACTTTAGCGTAAAGAGCGAGGTATTAGAAGGAGGTGAGCCCCTCATATGGGTAATAATTTCTGTTTGTTTTAAGTTTTATTGCTGTTCCTTACTTCCAGCTGAAAAAGCTTTTTCACATTTATTTTTAATTGTTTTTTTTTTTTAAATAATGCTAGTAAATCCTGCTCTCCCTTCATGGAAATTTTCTTCTCCCATGACAAATTCTCGATGGAAAGTTCCCCCAGCATATCGCTCTTTTCTCAACCCCTTCCCCAACCAAAAAAATCCTCCTAAAAACGCCTGTATACTTCCAAATAACCATTACTATATGTAAGCACAGGTCAAAGTTTGTAACTTGTTGCCCCTCCCACGGGGACTTTGGGGGGGTAATTCGTCCCCAAATACATAGTTGTAAGGTTTTTCGACTACACTGAATAAAATGGCTATCTCAGAATTTTGATCCGTTGACTTTGGGAAAATAATTAGCGTGGGAGGGGGCCTAGGTGCCCTCCAATTTTTTTGGTCACTTAAAAAGGGCACTAGAACTTTTTATTTCCGCTCGAATGAGCCCTCTTGCAACACTCTAGGACAACTGGGTCGATACGATCACCCCTGGGAAAAAAAACAAACAAAAAAACAAATAAACACGCATCCGTGATCTGCCTTGTGGCAAAATTCCACATTTTTGTACATAGGAGCTCGAAACTTCTACAGTAAGGTTCTCTGATACGCTGAATCTGATGGTGTGATTTTCGTTAAGATTCCATGACTTTTAGGGGGTGTTTCCCCCTATTTTCTAAAATAACGCAGATTTTCTCAGGCTCGTAACTTTTGATTGGTAAGACTAAACTTGATGAAACTTATATATTTAAAGCCAGCATTAAAATGCGATTCTTTTGATGTAGCTATTGGTATCAAAATTCCATTTTTTAGAGTTTTGGTTACTATTGAGCCGGGTCGCTCCTTACTACAGTTCGTTACCACGAACTGTTTGATTATCAACAACAAGAGACTGCCACAATTCAACGACACAAGTCTTTTTCAATCCCAGTTTACAAGGACATCTTTGGTTTTTTAATACAATTCTTCGTGTCGATTCGGATTTTCAGATTGTCAACAAAAGTGTAAATAGACCCTATTCAATGAGTATTCAGAGACACATAAAAGGTGTTTATTTACAATCATGACACTCAGTTAGAATGGTCGGTTTGTCCACAAGATGTACACTAGGCTGTTGTTTATAATCTAGGAGATTGTCAACAAGTAATATTTTGGCATTATTTCCCAATGGAAATCTCCGTTATTTTCGTTAATGATTGAATTTGGCACTAAGAACCCTAAATTGCCTGTTGAAACCACTAAACCTTTTACTTTCACTAACTCATTTTGCTTATTTTCTGCACATAGATTGTGCAGATTGTGCTCATATTCTTAAAATTTTACTTTTATACCTCATTAGACCCTGAGTTTGAAAAGATTGTCTATTTGGAGGCAAATAGAAAACGATTTTTCATGATAAGTGTACATGTGGAAATTCGTTCAAGAGCAAAAGTAGAAAAAGGTTTTTCATAAGGAAGAGATTTTTTAATCTAACTTTTTGAGGCTATCGCAATAGGTTCACATCGAAAGGACCGTCTATTTGGAAATAAATAGAAAACATTTTTTCAAGATAAATGTAGAACTAGAAGTTAGTTCAAGGGTATAAGTATCCGAAGATTTTTCATAAGGGGGAGGGGTTTTTGTGTCTAAATTTTTTGAAATAATCGTAATAGGCTCAAACGGGAGGGACCATCTATTTACGGTAGGCGAATAGAAACTGTACCAAAATGGTAATGTTGGTAAACAAGTGTACCAGAATGAATTTGTTTACGGTTAGATGCGTCTGGAGGCAGAGCTGTATCCAGGATTTTTTGGGGGGGGGGGTCAAACTTCCTAAAACACCCCTGGATATGGCCCTAGCTGTTTTTTCATGGGAAAAAACCTTCCTAAAAATAGTTTTTTTTTATTCCAGTTAGAGACGTACGCAAGGGGAGAGGAGTTTGTGGTCCAGAACCAAACAAGATCCTAAAATTTCTTGAATTTCTTGGCACTTCTCATACAAATATCTGCTTTTATTATTGACCTCTATCCCAACTCCCCTTGACCACAATAGCTCTTGCTGAGAAACATGTCTGAGAGAGAATTTTCCATAGGTAGCTAAAGTTGGACAAAAAAAACAAAACAAAAAAAAGCAAAAAAAAAAAAATTCTCATTAGTTTGATTCGTTCTATGAGTATGAAAATGATAAGATTAGACGAGTAAACTTTCTATCTGAGGGAAAAGCTATATAGTTACAGATAAGTATTAAATAACCAAAGTATGATATATATATATATATAGATATAGATATGTCGGTTGCTTTGAGAAAGGAAGCCTAGTTAATTAAAATGAATCCAGTCAGTGCCTTAGATTCACATAACAAGACAAATTAGATGGTACAATTGAACTGATTTACAAAAGATCAAGAAGTAGATGACCTTAACAAATTAATTATGTTGAAACAATCCTTGCATTGACAACATACTTGATGAAAGGAAACATCAAATTGATGTATGAATCTGCAAACCTACGTAATCTCAGGAGAAATTCAAAGAGGACTTCTGTTTCTATGAACATTTGGAAATGAGATAAATAATGTGTCGTCAAGTACCAGTACGCACAGTCCTGACCTGGGTACAAAGAGGAGAGGGGATAGACAAAACTAAGTAAATGTTATTGGGAAACT
Source organism: Artemia franciscana (assembly GCF_032884065.1). Lineage (NCBI taxonomy): Eukaryota > Metazoa > Arthropoda > Branchiopoda > Anostraca > Artemiidae > Artemia > Artemia franciscana. Next base: position 56,207,390 of record NC_088867.1, read on the forward strand.
ATTTCAAGTTCAAAGAAAACATAACCGTGTTATGAGATATTCAGGATTTACAGATCAAAGTTATTTCGGTAGAAATTAAAAGAAAACGTAACCTACCAGTACAAACAACAAAGACCTTGGGATATGGGAGGGTTGTAGTTAGAATCATAAATCACTTTAAAACAGTAATAAAAACTAACACGCAGTTGCGTCAATTCACGAAAATTTAGAAGGGGGCAAAATACATTTTGGAAGTCTAGGGAGGGAAGACAAATAAGCTTTTATAATGTAAATACACCAATGGGGGTTCCCAATCAGATTGCACCCTAAAGGGATTATTTCTCAAAATCTAAGGGGTAAAAGAAATGTAGGATGCAAATGCCCCCTGCTACCCCCAAATTGACACCTATGTTAACAGTATACTGAATATCTAACTACGGAGGATGGGGGGAGGCTTCCTAAAATAGTAAATTTTTACCAAGCTTTTTGGCATGTTTGATTCAAACAATCAAAAAAACCTACCTTCTTTTTACCACACTCCCGAAAAATAAATTCCTACACAGGTGTCTACTATGGCTACACAAAGCTATCGATGTAAAGTTTTACAATGAACACACCACTAAATAATTCGAAAATAAGAATTTTGATTTAATACAACTTACATTTGACTTCAATTTCAACTGTTTTTGGTGCAGAAATGCCCATAATGTTTCTTGCTTCACACGTATATGACCCACTGATACGTCTGCTCAATGGCTTTAGCGTCAATGTTTCTTGAATTGCGAGGGTCTCAGTGTTACCGGCTTTTTTCCAGACAATCGTGGCTGGTGGGTTGGCATCGGCAACGCATCGCATGGTAGCTGATAATGTACCTTCCTCTAGATCTCCAACGGGTGTATCGACGAGAGTGACAGTAGGAATGTCTGTATTAAGAAACTGTTTTAGAGGTTTTCCAGTCAAGCGACGATAATTAAGAACAGATTAGGGTTGCAAATGTTTTTTTTTTCGTTTTTTCACGATAAAATATTCTTTTTTTATATATACGAATAAGTCACTTTCGGACTAGAAAATTTAATAGCAATATTTTTTTAATATTAAAAGAATTTACTTTTCCCTTATTATTTCAAAGTCTTTTTGCAATCTGTTCCGCATGGCAGTACTGTTGAAATTTCTCCGATTTGGGTACATAGTAACTAGCTATTGTGCTTGTAAACATAAATTGTGATAGATGGCTAGGACTGTATACTGAACTTTTTTTTAACAAAAGAACTTTTGTTCAACGGGAGGAGACAGGGGACTAAAGGGTCTTTTTACCTACATTTTTGAAACCAATTCAAGAGCCGGAGAAGCCGTTTTAAGTTTTTTTTTTGGAGAAATAGTCTTCTTACCCGCAACTCTACGACCAACCAATGAGCAGGAAAAATATTTTCTTGAATGGGGAATGGAAGGGGTTTCACACCTGGCACAAATCCTTCCAATGGATCTCCTTTAGATTCCACCAAGAATCAAAACCAGACCCTTTGAGGACGGTTACCACTACGACCCTTATAATTTTCTGAGCTAACTATTCGGCAAAGTTTTTTCTACAGGCTAACAATCTAACGAAAGAAGCCATGGACTATAGGTGGCTTCTAGCAGACAACTTTCAGCCTCATTCCAGACACCGGAAGCAAACATTCTCATAATAGGCAGCTGTAACGTCAATGGTGTCACGCAAAAGTGTCGTTACTTACTTCCTTGACGCAACCTCAGAGAATCCTAAACAGAAATAAAACGAGAAAACACTAGAAATAGAAGAAAAAGATACAAGGTACGTCAGAGCCAGTGAAACAAGAAATATTTCAGCCGTGATCTCGACTTACCCGGCCTTGGCGTACAAAGAAGAATAAAAATTTAGAGTTAAACATCCACCGAACCATTCATTATCCTGTTATAATAGGTGGTGAGATTTTATACATATGTTTTCTATTGTTATTTCTGCATTAAGGTTGATTGAGCAGAGGTCGTCATCGAAATATTTAGACTTTTCTGTCTTTTTTCACTTGCTCTGATTTAAAAAAAAATGCTCTGATTTAAATTTTTTTTTTCAATCGTTTTTTGTTTTGTTTTCCCGCATTTTCTTATTTTGTTATGCTTGGTCTAAAAAATTATTTAAAATAGGGACATTAAGGAAAACCTTAGCAGCAGGAAAGATCACGGCTATATCCCTCTTATAAGAATTTTTCATTAATAGAATAACACTTACAGTGCACATTCATTCCTGTGGCCACTTCTTTTTCTCCATTTTCATATGCTTCATGCATAGCGACACACCTCAGCTTCTTTCCATGATCATCTCTACCAAACCGATGCTCCAAAATGGAAGACGAGGACCATTTTTTTGAGGCGCCAACTTCTGGTGCATCAGTTTGATTCGTTCGAAACAATTCACGATCCCCTAAAAATCAAGACCACGTCGTAAATAAACATGGAAAATTGTTTGAGACATTTATTTTCTTTTTCCGGTTGAAGATGAGTTTACATGTTGCAACTGTCGCTCTCAGTTTGGAGCGACATCTGAAATAGTCAAGACACAACATTTCTTGCTCCAAATTGACATTTCAATTTTAAATTGTTTTATGTCGCTGGGGCAAGTAATAAATTCGAGATGCCCGTGGAGGGTGAATTCAAGCGTCTGAATAAAGTCTCTCTTATATCCATCCATCTGAAGGAGTTCAAAGGGCAAGATAAATCTAACTCTTCTGTTCTGATTTGACAGAAGCACTCTATTTTCTGAAATTTTGTGTTTCTATCTCTTAACCATTGATAATCAAGTAAAGACTAAAGTTTAACTGAAAGTATTAGGATAGTTTCACTTGAAAAGACATCAAGCCAATTTAAAACCCGATCAAGCACTTTTTAGCTCTCTTAGTCATTTCTATGAGTCTGAGGAAAAGCTCTTTTAATTCTAGGATTTCCTAAGTAGACAATGCAATAAGTAGCCAAAAATATTTATTTTGTCTCCAAAATATTTACTTACAGAAAATAAAAAAATACAAGACTAATAACAGGTCCAAGTAACAGATTAAAACCTTCAAACACATAAGGGTTACAAATAGCTATTTTCTTTAGATTCGCCTGTTGTTTTTACGGTTTTAAGTTGTTTCCCCTCCCTCATATCTAAAGAAGAAATAGTGTAGCCTATATACACATATACACTACATAGTTATCAGATGGTTTAACCCCCCCCCCCTACCCACCGATGGTGAGTTTTAAAGCAAATGTCCACAACTGCTTAATTAAATGGTATCTATACAAGTGCAAGGTTTGTCTACCATCATCTATGAAAGATTCAGAAAAATTTGGGCTTTACCAAATGATAGAACCATGTCTTAGGCCGTATCCAGGGGAGGAAGGTTAGAGGGATTGAATCCCCCCGTCGAAATGTTTGTCCGGTTCGTAAAAACGCAACAAAAATGAATATAGGCAAATTATTGATGCATTTTTTAAAGCTTTTTGCGAACACCCCCTCCCCAGAAAAAAATCTGGATACGACCCTGACCGTGTGTAGTTGATTTAGTTTTTAATTATCGCTCAATAAATTTCTGCATGCTTGCGCGACGCACCTTAGTCAAACAGTTCGTGGTAACGAACTGTAGTAAGGAGCGACCCGGCTCAATAGTAAACGAAACTCTAAAAAACGGAATTTCAATGCTAAAAGATATATCAAAAGAATCTGATTTTTATGATGATTTTAAATATATAAGTTTCATCAAATTTAGTCTTTGTCATCAGAAGTTACGAGCCTGAGAAAATTTGCCTTATTTTGAAAAATAGGGGGTAACACCCCCTAAAAGTCATAGGATCTTAACGAAAATCACACCATCGCATTCAGCGTATCAGAGAACCCTACAGAAAAAATTTCAAGGTCCAATCTACAAAAATGTGGAATTTCATATTTTTTGCCAGAAGACAAATCACGGGTGCGTGTTTATTTGTTTGTTTGTTTTTTGTTTTTTTTTCCCAGGGGTCATCGTATCGACCAAGTGGTCCTAAAGTATTGCAAGAGGGCTCATTCTAACGGAAATGAAAAGTTCTAGTGCCCTGTTTAAGTGATCAAAAAAATTGGAGGGCACCTAGGCCCCCTCCCACGCTCTTTTTTTTCCCAAAGTCAACGGATCAAAATTCTGAGATAGCCATTTTGTTCGGCATAGTCGAAAACTATAGTAACTACGTCTTTGGGGATGACTTACCCCCCACAGTCCCTGGGGGAATGGCTGCAAGTTACAAACTTTGACCAATGTTTACATACAGTAATGGTTACTGGGAAGTGTACCGACGTTATCAGGGTGATTTTTTTTTTGTTTGGGTGTGGGGTTCAGGGGAGGGGGCTATATGGGAGGATCTTTCCTTGGAGGAATATTTCATGGGGGAAGAGAAATTCAATGAAAAGGGCGCAGGATTTTCTAGCATTACTATTAAAAAAAAACAATGAAAATATAAACATGAAAAAGTTTTTTTTCAATTGAAAGTAAGGAGAAGCATTAAAACTTAAAACGAACAGAGATTATTACGCATATGAGGGGTTCTAAAAATACTTTAGCATAAAGAGCGAAGTATTTAGGAGGAGATGAATACTTCGCTCTTTATGCTAAATTATTTTTAGTAATTTCAACTATTTATTCTACTGCCTTTCTGATTCAGGGGTCATTCTTAAAGAATTGGGACAAAACAAGATTTAGTGTGAAGAGCGAGGTATTAACGAGGGGACCAACCCCTGCATATATATAATCAAAATATAAGAATATAAAATTTTGTTACGTAAGTTAATTCTTAAGTTACGTATATTTTTTACTAATAAAAACGTTCGTTAAAAATTAAAAGATATAGTTGCCTTTTTAAGTAACCGAAAAATTGGAGGGCAACTAGGCTTCCTTCCTCACCCCTTATTTCTCAGAATCGTCTGATCAAAACTAAAAGAAAGCCATTTAGCCAAAAAAAAAATTAATATACAAATTTCATTTAATAATTTATGTACGGAGAGCCAAAATCAGACATGCATTAATTCAAAAACTTTCAGAAATTAAATAAAAAAAACAAGTTTTTTTAAATGAAAGTAAGGAGCGACATTAAAACTTAAAACGTACAGAAATTACTCCGTATATGAAAGGGGCTTTTCCTCCTCGACACCCCGCTCCTTGCGCTAAAGTTTGATTCTTTCTCACAACTCTACTTTTTAAAACAATAAAAAACTTTAGCGTAAAGAGCGGGGTGTCGAGGAGGAAAAGCCCCTTTCATATACGGAGTAATTTCTGTTCGTTTAAAGTTTTAATGTCGCTCCTTACTTTCATTTCAAAAACTTGTTTTATTTATTTAATTTTTAAATCTAAAGCTGCAAATTTGTAAGTGTAAATGGCACTGTAAATATATTGTATTTACTTAAAAATGTTCAAGTAAAATAGCGTTTTTCTAAAACGCGCTGCTTTTTTGGAATATAAAGAATACAATTATGTCTTGATCTGCTTTTTTCATAACGTTTCGTGGGAATATTATTGACCGACAGGTCCCCAGTCCGTCGGTGCCTCCACACTTTAGCCATTCTTTCGCTAGGCATGTAGCTACGGAATGTTGCCACCGCTTCACCACTTTGAGGTAGTGTGGTCGACTTCCCAAGGATACACTAGAGACGGAGATACAGCTTCGGTGACCCAAACCGCACCATAGCCGTGCTAAGAGAGGGCCTCGGCTGTCATCTTGATTCCCATCTAGGTAACCCCAGGCAGAAGCGAACCCTCACTAAAAAGGCGCTATACTGCAAACCCCTCGCACACTGGAAGAAGAAGCGAGGTGGACAAGTCAAGACCTGGCTTAACACACTCAAGGCGGACCTAGAGCCGATTGGTGGTTTCCGACGACACGGCCGAAGATGGGACAAGCAGTGGCTTGAAATATGTGCACCACACACACACGACCGAGCGGCTTGGCACTCAACCGTCTGCCAGATCATAGCGCCAGGGAGAGCTGAAGAGCTTGTGTCCTGAAACAAGTAAGTAAGTAAGTAAGTAAATTATGTCTTGATTAAGGTGCGGTTTTTCTCCGGTGAATAAATTTTAGATTTGATTAAGAATACATTTAGTTTAGAGCATTCAGATAGTTCTAATATATCTTTAAGATTCTTTCTTTATATCTTTTCTCTTCTTTTATCTTATCTTTTTATTTTATCTTTTTTAATTTTTTATTTTATCTTTATCTTATCTTTTTATCTTATATCTTTTAGTAGTAATATCTTTTATTGTTCTTTATATCTCTCTTATATCTTTTAATATCTTTAAAAATGATATCTTTCAAATTCCTAGAAAAAGTATGTAGTTTCTTGTATTAAACCATTTAGAAATCAGTTTCCAAAGTTGATTTTATTTTTTAGCTCATCTATCCTTTCTATCAATTTAAGTTAGCATGTTAATTTTCAAGACAAAAACTTGCATTGCTGAAAAATTACAGTAATTAAAATCAGTAATTTATCAAACCAACTACTTGTTAAATCGACAAGTATAATAAGGAAGCGAAAGTCTAACCAAAAGCTTACCATGTACTTACCAATGAACCACCGGATTTTAGGTGGAGGGTTTCCAAATCGACTTATACATTTGATTTTACTCTGAACACCAGATTGAATAGTTAGGTTCATGCGCGGGAGCACCAAAGTTGAGTTCAGCTCCATGTGCAGTGTTGTAGGTGCAACTGCAAAGAAGTAGTACAAATAAAGAATGAATAGATAGATATAAACTAAAATAAACAAACTCACCATAGAAAGTTTGTTTTATGAAACAAACCTTAGCTCCCTTTGTCTAAACGAATTTAATTGGTCTAAGGTTGCATGGATGCTAAGGCACATAAGCAAATTTTTTTTTCGGGGATGGGGAAAATAATAATAGAAAATTTTAAAATGAAAGTTTAACAGTACCGTAAATTAATACAAATGATATTAAATAAATAATAATTAATATATACGAAAATAAAATTTTTAATAATATAAAATTAATTTGAATCAGAAGTGCCCAGAATTTTCGAAAAACTTAGAATTTCTTGGAACTTGGGCATGAATCCCTCCCCTCCCAACTTTGTATGTCCTTGTTCCTGTTATATTCAAGAACAAAGCTTACTCAGGACCAGAGCCGTGTCCATGACATTTTTTGACAGGGGGGAGGGGCGTTTTCTGTTGAAAAAAACTTTGAATATACACCTAAAACATGTTTATATGGAGTTTTGCTGCATTTTTTTGAGTCGGACAAAACTATGAGAGGGGTTCAAAATCCCTACCCTTCCCTTTACTGGATACGACTTTGTTCAGGAGCCTGAAATCCTGGACCTGTGTTGTCCTGCGATTTGCGCCAAAAGGTACATCTCTTAGCACTTGAATGTTTTTGAAAAGAAAGTAATTAGAGAAGATTGATTAAGCTTTAGGATAATGAATGACTTCGTGACTGAAAATAGAAATCTATTACGAAGAAAGTCTCTTAGCTCCAGCTTGGATTTGTTTTCATCTCCAGTAAGCTATTTACAAGCTGTAGATCGCTTGTGGTAAATAAAAAGGTGGTATTTCATACATTTTATCGGAAAGCAAAAGAACTAAACAGTTTGTTTTGATGTTTTTTTATTGTTTTTTCTTGTTCTTCTTTTTTGGTATTAGGTGTCGTCATTTCTAAAAGAAAAATTTTCCCCGACATTCCAAAATTTGACCGGTAATTCTTTGATTAAAATCTCAAATTTCTAACTATTTTCAGAATAAGAAAAAAGAGCATAATAAATTTTGAAATAAAAAAAGAGATGAATTTGATAATTTTAAGAACCAAAGATGAACATTTGTTGGAATTACTTTAAGAAATGTTATGAACGCACTTTAAATAGCTGTAAAGGACATGGATCAGAGTTATAACATAAATTCTACAGGAGAGTGGAAGGACTAAACAGTTTTCTTCGATGTTTTTTTTTTCCTTTTTTGGGGGTGAGGTTAGACCACCAAAAATTTGCAAGCTACTCTTTGATTTGGGTTTATTGTTTATAATTCTGTTTTTATCTGGTATTTTATTTTAGTTTTTAGTTTTTCCAATTTGAGTTTTGTTTCATTTTGATATCCACGTTGTTGGTATTTGTCATTTATTTATTTCATTCTCTTTTTCCAGGTCTGAACCGTTCCTATATTCATTTAGAAAATGAGAGCTTGATTTTCTAAGACTTTCTCTAATATTGTTGGGGAAGGAAAACAATTATTTTCTCGAAATATTCGTTTTTGTTGCATTCAGTATTCTCGTTAGTCTTATAAAACCCCATTTTCACTTTTCTTCTCTTCTGTTTTTTTTTTTTTTTTTTTTTTTTTTTTTTTTTGTGATGATAAGCCAATGTGGTTTACGGAATTGTCTTGTAAATTTACAGGAGTGGGATAATTTAAAAGTTGTTTTAATGTTTCTTTGTTTTTTTGTTGTTTTTTTTTTTGTGGCTGGGGAATTTAGATGTGACTGTTTGTAAAAGTAAAAATTTCATCTATTTTTAAATTAAAAAATCAAATTTTCAACTTTTTTTAGAGGAAGAAAAGAGAACACAATAAATTTTGGAAAATAATTTAACTATGTTAGAAATTCAAGAAGACAGAAGAAAACGAGTTAAACCAACCCAAAAACCAAACCAATAGGCATTATAAGATGTACAGTGTAACATTTTGAGCCAACCCATGGGCATTGCTTTCTATAAGATGTAACATGTAACATTTTGAACTACCGTATCGGATATGGGAAAAGTTTTCCAATTTTCATCGTTCCACTGGGTACTACAACGATGGTATCAGTAAGCCTACATACAGACGGGAATCTACTTTTTCTTTAAAGAAGGACACATTGATTGATGGCAACATGGCACCGTCTCATTAATCGCCTCTAGTCGCAGTTGCCATGGTCGCAGTAGCCAGGCAAAGAGACATTCTCAAAGTAATTTCTTGCCTTAGAGATGCAAGAATAATGCTGAATAATGATCTTGTAAATCTATCCACAACTTATAATGGCAATTTTTGGGATAACATAAACAATTTGCATGAATCTAAAAAGATCGTCAAACGTATCATGAATGGCACCCGAGAACGGCAATTAAAAGAGAAAGCACTATCTTGTCGAAATAACTGCCCGCGGGACGATAGTTTGTGTTTCTTTAAAAGTAATGGGGGGATCTGGGGAAGGAGGGAACGGGGGAAGGAGGTGGACATGGAGGGTTAGTCCCTTCAATAATTCAGAGAAAATTTTTTATATATCCCATGCTTCTTGACTACCTAGATATGGATCCCTCTGTCCCCCTCCTTCCAATAAAAATGCTGAAGACTCGCCCATGACCCATAGAGATCGAAAATTTGTTTTTTCCGTTATCAAAAGATTTCATTTCTATTGAGCTACCAGAGGGTCATATTCCAAAGCATAGCTGTACCACCCTTTGCCGTTTTGTTTTTTTGCCTATAAATTCTGTTACACATTGTTGAATGTTTTGTCTTCACTTCTCAATTTTATTTGGTTTAAAATTTGTTTTCTGGTATTTTAGGGACGCAGGTAAGGGGGGGTTGGCCTCAGGGATCAGACCTTATCCCAAAATATTAAATTGCCCAGTTTTTGGATACTCCTTATTCAAATTATCGAATGAAATTTATTTTCATTATTATCTGATAGCTCCGAAAAATATCTCTGTGTGTGTGCCTGTGTTATATTAACACTTATTTACATGGATTGATAGCTTTCCAAAAAAACAGTTACTACTTTTCTAGGGCATCACTAAATTACATCATTATTCTTACTAAGTAATAATTACTAGGCTGAAGATTTCAGGTCTGAAACCTTCAGTCCCGTTTTAGTCCCCAAAATGAGCTGTTTATCCATGTGTTTTCTTGCTCTCAAATATATTTTATTCTTATCGCCCCCTCTTCTCCACTCAATAAGTCACTTATTGGTCCATCTTTATTTTATTTAGAAACTAACGTTCATTGGAAATGTCAATATAAAATTAAAATAATATATATTTAAATGTACAGCAAAACTCATTCTTAAAAAAGAAGAAAAAAGAAATGATCGGTAGAAATTTTTCATTTCCCTATAAGACAAACCTGTTTGGTCCACAGGAAAATCAGGAGAATACTCGTATGTCAGAACTTTTCAGATTTTTGGGAGTAACATGTTGCTGTTGTGAAAAACTTGGGGGGGGGGGGGTATCCGAAAAGTCCTAGGTCCTTGGAAGAAGTCAGTATCCAGGGTTAGCTCTTGGCTGTTCAAGGGGAATTGAAAATGCTTCAATCCCCAATCACTTTAAACTGTCATGACACGCTTCTTAATTGAGCGTATCAAATGACGGAAATAGAAACGGTTGAGCTGTAAATTTATTGTAAAAGCCCTCTTTGTCAGGGAAGTGAGTAAAAATCTGTCGGCTTAAAGACCACACATGAAAAGCTCAGACTTTTGCCAATAGCACCCGAATATAAAATTTACACATGGTTTACAAAACATTCAGAGTGAGGAATTATACACTTTTGAAAATAATATACGCCAGGCGACACGTGGTGGATCGGCATTGGTATTAGCCGAAGAGGCGCGGTATTGAAGAAACATGGTACCTATGAGGCAAAGAGGTATGGAGGGATAAACTTTTACAACTTATATCGTAGGGCAAATGTGGTACGCATCGCATAACCTGTTGGAAGTGTTGAAAACCCGATAAGGCATGGTGGAGCAGTAGCATTTCGGGTTATACTCTAAGTGGGGAGAGTAAGCAACCTCTAGGTTCAAGTTGGCTGGGTTGTGGACACATGTTAATCTATTTTATTTGTTTAGAAATCAAGGTTTTCTAAGGTTTGGAAAAAGGGAAATCATTTTAATCATAGTTCTAAAAGCTTTGTTCTTCTAAACCCCTGGATGACATCTGGGCTTCTCAAAATCTAGAGAAGGAAAAATACCCTCTCAAAGGCTTATAAGTCCAAAACACTTTCAACAAGTGCTATTCGTCTTTTTAAATTCAAAATCTAAAGGAATATATATATATATATATATATATATATATATATATATATATATATATATATATATATATATATATATATATATATATATATGTGTGTGTGTGTGTGTGTGTGTGTGTATGTGTGTGTGTAATTCCTTGTGTAGGATTAAATGAAAAAAATAAGCTATTTTTAACTTAAAGTAAGGAGCTACATTAGAACTCAAAACGAACAGAAATTACTTCGTATATGAAAGGGGCTGCTCCCTCCTCAACGCCCTACTCTTTACGCTAAAGTTTAACACTTTATCTCAACTCTACTTTTTAAAACAGTAATAAACTTATAGCGTAAAGAGCAGGGCGTTGAGGAGGGAGCAGCCCCTTTTATACGAAGTAGTTTCTGTTCGTTTTTTTTAAGGTCACATTGATTTTAAGGTCACATCTCAGTATTTTAAGCAAACGGAAACATACTTTTCCCGGATCAATTTTGAAAATTCTTTTTCACAGCTTGATCCTATCTTATGTTTCTTACTTTTCAAAAGTATGGATGTCAACCTTTCCTCCACTATCAAAATCACTTTCTGAGTTTTACAGTAAAGCTAGAAACCACATTCAGGAAACAAATCGTTCATGAGCTATCCAATTACTTGATCTCGAGTCACTGTATATTCTTTAGTGTGCATGTTTTACTTTTTGTCACCTTCATGGTGACCTCCCCCAGCACCTACAATTTCCATTATCTTTCACCTCTGATCAGAATAATTACAATCTTCACAATTCAAAAAATCATATTTAAGTTCATTTTACTCCTTGTGCAAGATCAGATTTTAATCCTTTAATGGCGAGTCATATTGTATGGAATATGTTGCCTGAATCAGCTCGAAGAAGTCACTCATTCGGTTCGTTCAAAAAAATTGTTAGAATTCTTTGACATCTTAGAATTTATTTTTTTTTTTTATTTATTTTTAGCTTTTTATTTATTTTATTATATATATATATTATTATTTTGAGTCTATCTAGTCTACTTAATTAATTTAGTCTATTCAATCTATTTAATTTTGTTTTCCATATTTTTATTTCATTTGTATTTTCTCTTCTTCTCCTTTTTGCTTTTCTCTCTGTGAGTAAGTCATTTTTTTTTCTTCTCTGAGCTAGTGACTC
>NC_088867.1:56219627-56231638 GCF_032884065.1 Artemia franciscana
AAAATATAAAACGGAATTGAGCTTATAGTTTGGAAATTCAAATCTTCTAAGCATTGGAAAAGTTCAAAATTAACCGGTTGGATATAATATCTTCTGCTTCAAGTTATAATTATCCCATGAGTATTGGTGATTCTTCGTATTTCCTTGATTGTTTTACCATACTTACACTTTAGACAATTGTGATTGCAGCTGAATCCTTCAGTTACCTAACCAAGGTCTACCTGGTCCCACCCAAAATTTCTATCCCCCTACTCTCAACCTCTATTTGGAATCCTCCCTAAAGGACAAAGTACAACAATATATACGCAAGCACGAAATATTTGGTGCTTTGGAAGAAAAAGAGAGGTATATTGTATATCGGTACTATTGCAGAGTCCTTCAGTGTTATAAGTCCCAGGAATATGAACACACTAAAAAAGAATGCAAAGCTAAAGAGTCAGTCAGTCTGTTTGAGGTTCTAAGAGAAACACCAATCAGACCAGTGCCCATTAAAATCAATAGAAAACCAAGTGCCTCTGCGAAATTGGACTGGTTTCTGTGCCGACAAAACAAACTCAATGAAGGGATGTCATAATTCGGTAGCAAAGCTGATCAGTGACAATTATCCGTGGGTGGTAGTTGTCAAGTGTGGTTGCCACTCCATTCATCTGTGTGCTTCGTATGCCTGCAAGAAGCTTACCAAAACTCTGGAAGACTTTTGTAGCCAGGTTTAAAGTCATTTCTCTATGAGCGCTAAGCGAGTTGCAGTACTTAAATAATTTCAAGATTTCTTGGCTACACCAGATCAAAAAATTCAAGCCCCTGGACAAACCCGGTGGCTGTGTGTGTGAAGGACAAACCCATGCATGTGTGTGAAGAATCCTTGAACAGTGGAGCACATTGTCCCTCTATTTCACTAGTGCCAATTTTGATGACCCCACTCATTGCAATAAACTTGCCCTTAGTGCTCTAAAAAATCCTTTTATGAAGGTTCTAATGATGTTTGTTGACTACGCTCTAGGCCTTTTGAACGACTTTAATGTATTGTTTCAATCAAAGTCCCAATTTTCTATAAGCTGAAGACGGAAATACTTAAGCTTATTGCAACCTTGGCTATAAACTACATGGATGGAACTTAAGTCAGAAACTGTACTGATCTTTTGGCTCTTGACGTAACAGACGAGAGCCATTATGCTGACGCTCAGAAGGTCTATCTCGGGTATACTGCGGAAGAGGAGTTGGCATCCTTGGTCTCGTCTAGTCCAGATATCTCACTGTTAGAGGTGAGGAAGGTCTACATAACAGGAAGAGACTTTTACAAGGAGGCCATTTTCCAGATACAGAGACGCTTTACGTTTGAATGTGACGTTTATGAGTTCACAAGTCTACTCGATCCTGTCAATTCTCGAAACTTGAACCCATCTAGCATAACAAATTTTTTAAGAAGTCGTGGGTTGCCTTCGTGGAACAAGGCTCTAATTGACGGAGAATGGCGTGAACAGAGCACTGTTTCTTTGGCGGGCTTAACCATATGTACGTTGTCCGTAGAGGAGTATTGGAAGTTTATCTGTAAGCAGACATACCCATGTGGAAAGCTGAGGTTTGAAAACCTAAGAAAGGTTTTAGATTACTGATTTTAGTTCTGATTACTAGATTACCGACTAATCTACTAGATTTCTAATGAGCTCTTGTCGCGTGCAAAAAGTAACCAGTTATTTTTTCCTATTGAATGTGTCCGGACTTCTAAATTAGCATAATGTCGAATGAGAAAGAAAGACTTGTGCATAATGCTTTGCTAAATTATTTATCGCAAATAAGCAAATATATCGCAAATATATCCAAGCAAATAAGACTGATGAAATTTGCGAAAAGGCAGTGGGATTTTATGACAAGGATACGATCATAAAAGCTAAGGATACACTTTGGCACTATTCGAATACTTCGAGTCGCAACGCTGCTCGCCAAAAGGTTGCCGATAATGTGTTAGATATGCTGAAACTGATCCAGTTATGTGAGACTAACCGGATCAAATTTCCGAAACTCGTAATATTTGATCCTACGGAGCTCCCAACTACGCCTGATGAATTGAGTGCTATTGTTACTCAAAAAGTGACAAAAATCCCCAATAATTTAAAGGACTTTATTGAAAGTGAGAAAAAAAACCCGTGCAGCTGAGAAACTTGCTACATCCATGAATCAATTAGTCACTCCACCGGCCAAGCCTTCCTATGCAGTTATTCTCAAGAAGCCCCCCTTAGACCTTAAAAAGCCTGACTCCCGTAAAGCTTATCTAGAGCATGTTTGTGGAGAAGCTAGTGGGAATATAATCGAGCTTCGTCCCAGTAGAGACGCCTAGAAAGTAGTCACAAAGAATAAGTGGTGCCGAATCTAATATATCACACATAACCGGGAATAACCCTGAAGTCGAGCCTAAACTCCGATGCCCCTCCTTTTTCGGTATTATCCATTATGTTCCTGAAGATCTGAATGGGAAAAGCCTATATGATCTGATTGCCAACTGTTTGAAAGCAACTCAGATCCAAAACACCCGTTCGTTTAAGCTTCTTTTTGATTCTAAAGAGGACCTCGAGTCTTCTATTCACTTTCCGCCCATCATAGGGTACAAAAGACTCCCCATTAGTATATTTCAACGCTTGCCACCCCAATGCTTTTCTTGCCTGTCATATGGTCATTTTGCGTCTGCGTGCTCAGGTACCCGAAAATCTTCCAGGCGTTGTGAGGCTGGCCACTCCACAACCAAAGATAATCCTTGTACCAAGGCACTTAAGTGTGCTCTTCGCAATTTCTTCGACCACCCATGTTACACTTTTAAATATCCTGTCGCTCAATCTCTTGTAAATAATTCCAATGCCTGAAGAAACCTTATAAATTGTATCATGGAACATCAATGGGAAAGTTCTACCGAAACATCACCTACTCTCTGAACTTCACTTTCGGTTTGACGTGGTGGGTCTTCAGGAACACTTCTTGTCAAGCGATAGTCGTCAACTGTTGGAGTTCACGTCTTGTCATAATCTGTTTTCCCGCCATGCTAAGACCACTCGCCGTAGGCCTTCAGGTGGTTTGGCCCGGATGATACGGAAAGGGCTACTTGGTAATCTAGCTGCTAAGTCTGATAGTTTCCTAGCGGTTGAAGTTTCGAATTTGGTCATATTCGTCAGTTATTTTCCTACTAATTACCGTAATGATATGTCTGAGAGAAAGTTCTCTCTCACATGTACATCTATTGCCAAGCTAGTATCAAAATATGAAGATGAATGCATAAGTTGTCTCCTGTTTGGTGACTTTAACTGTGAACTGTCTGACCCTGAAAACAATAGATCTCAGATCTTGCTCCATGCTTTTCCAAGTCTCATCTATGTTGGAAATGATCATGATTGTTGATCAATGAACGTTGGAAACGTTCATCCATCAATCTGGTTCCGTGTCTCAGTTGGACTATTTTTATTGTTCTTCTATGATTAAACCCACCTCTAATACTACGGTTCTTCTTGATTACTCCATATCCGACCACATGCCGATCTGTAATTCTTTTCAAATAAAGCCCTTGCCGCAAACTTCACCCACAAATTCCCCACCTAAATGGTTGTTCAGCCTCAACTGGGAAGCAGCTAACATCGATTCCTACCAGACTTCATGTGACTACATACTGTCGAAGATCCGAATTCCTTTCGCACTTCTCTGTTGTCCGAATACGACAGTAGACTCAGAAAAAACCGTCCTACTAAATATCTACTGTTCTGAGATAACGCATGCTATCCATACAGCTGAGAAAACTGCAGTTCCGGTCCACAAAATTCGCCACGGCACGGAAGTGCTTAACTGGCAGAATAATCCTAATCTCCTGGCCGCAAGTGATTCAGCAAAATTCTGGCTACATTTATGGGCAGACTGTGGGAAGCCGCGCTCTGGAGTAGTCAACGCTGTTCGTATTTACACGAAACGTAAATTTTCCAAAGCCATCGCACAGCATAAGGCTAACGAAATTGCCCGTACCAGCGAGATTGTCGATAATTCGCCACTTGATTTATGGCATCTTCGATCTAAGAACAAATCTTCAAATGGCCAGCCCTGCATGCCAGAAATAGACTGGTGCGACTACTTCAGAGACCAATTTTCAGCCCCTAAATCCTACCTAGATAACACCTTTCGCCAAGCCCTCGATAAGGAGCTTCAGTTTGCAGTTAAGGATATTGGTGTCCTGGTCACTCCGTCCTTAATGCGTTCCAAAATTGATAAGGTAAAAAAAAAGAAATCTAAGGGCATCGATGGTATATCTGGTACCCATTTCAGCTTTGCCAGCAATCTTCTCCTAGAGCACCTTTCTCTGCAATTTCAAATGATTTTTGTTACTGGCATCGTTCCAGACAGCTTTGGTGTTGGATTGGTCCATCCTTTTCTCAAAAAAGGTAAACCAGCTGACCAGTGCGCTTCATGTCGTCCGATCTTTGTTTCAACTACTTTTTGTAAGCTATTTGAATCCCTTATTTTTGATGAAATTGCACTTCGATGTACTACTCCGGACAACCACTTCGGTTTCAAAAAGCACTCAGGACGGGAACACGTTCACAGCGTTCTTGCAAATCTTCTTATTTATGCAGATAAAAATGGTGATCTTCTCGTCTTTGGAGCACTTGATGTTAGTAGAGCCTTCGATTCTGGCATCCATGGCCATATCCTGCTGAAAGCCCTTCAGCGAGGTGTTTCCTCTTGCATCCTTTCCCCTGTTTACAGTATGTACAATAAGCTCTCGGCTGTTATCCTGATCCCCTCTCCGTCTGGCAGTTTTCCTTCTAAAGAAATGCTGATTGTCAACAAAGGCGTACGTCGAGGTGGCAAAACTTCTCCATCACTGTTTAATAACGCTATTATCGAAGCACAGCAAGTAATAAAGCCGTCGTGCTTTTTCCGTGGGATTAATCTTTCGCTGCTGAACTTTGCTGATGATATTCTCCATGTTTCTCGTTAGGTATCTTTATTTCAACAAAATTACGACTCATTTGCAGTGGCATACAAGTAGATCGGACTTTCCTTCAACGAATCTAAAACAGAACTTCTGTTCTTCAATGGTTCAAAAAATGAACTTTCAATCAACCTCTCCGTTAAAATTGGCGACACTCTGATTAAGCTTTGTGAGTCCCTTACGTATCTTGGCCTTCCTATTTCTTCTACATTGAAGGACACATGCTCAGCACTGACAAACCACCTCTGTTCCCGTCTATGAACGTCTTACAGATTACTTGTTGCCAATAAGTATCGTTTCAATCGTCCTCTCCTTGCCCGGCTATACAATGCTTTTACTACCCCCATCTGCTTGCTCTGGTTCCCTTCTGGAAAATATTCAAAGCTACCGAAAAGAAAGCCATTTGTAGCGCATTTTACAGATATGATAAGTTTCTCCTGCGTCTCCCTTTGTGGCAAAGCAATGGCGACATCTCCAGGAAATATAAGGTCACCAACCCTTCCATTGCCATAGAGAGAAGAATCTCCATATTCAGTACCAATGTTTTAAGAGCCAACCACCCCTGGACTAGTGTTATTTTATAATATTTGTAGTGGAAGTGTATTTAAATTTTTGTGCTTTTCTTTCTTTTTCTTTTATATACTCCGTCTTTTCCGTTTTTGACGGGTAATAAATTAATAATAATAATAATTACATGTGTGCACTGCCATTTTCTAACGTTATAGCAGAACGCTTGTTCAGTGCCCTCAAAGATTTGAAAACAGATAAACGAAACTGTTTGGCGACAATATCGGTTGCGTGTAGTCTTCAGACCAAAGTGGGAATGAAGAGACTCAATCTCAGTTCCTCTTCTCTTGTCCTTGACCGTGAAATGACGAAGCTTCTGTCAAATGTTAAGGCTTCTGCAACTGCTGAAGAAGCAGCTACGCTTATTTCTGGTTTTGTGGCTCCCTAGGTCGTAGGTAGTGTGCTTAGTTTAGCTGATATTGAGTCTCTTCGTGGCAATTTTCAATGACATATTTTTTTTTTTTTTTGTATAATTGAATATAATTGAAACTTGAAGGCTTTATTTTTTCCTGCACAGAATAGTACGAGCAAGGTTTGCTGCAAACACATATTTGATCATTCGAAAAATTCTTTTGGCTCCCCCATCCCAAAATACTCCCTTTTTGGTCCAGAAGAAATTGAAAAAGCTCATTTCCACTCTAGGATTTAAGCAGGCCTAAGTGTTTGAAGCTAGGTAGAACCGCCAGACCGAAAAGGCTTTTGAAACACCAGTCAAGAAAATAAAACCTGTATATATTTCAACCAATCAGAGAAAAAACGGATTGGCCAGGTATCCTAAACAAAAATTCTTTTTATTTATTTTAAGTTTATCTTTTTAAACCGAATCTTACGCGTGGGGATCTTTATGGTATTTGTCCGGGATAAATCTTTAACGGTATTGAATTGTCTCGACGATTTTTCCTGGGAGAGGAATAATTTTTCTGTGGAGATAGAGCTGGATTTCCTGGCATTTTTAAAAAACTGTTTGAAATAAAATAAAAGATTTTTTCCGTCTGAAAGTACGCGCAAGTAGCAACATTAAAATGAACAAAAAAAATATTATATATATGAAGGGGATAGCCCCCTTTTTCTTTACGCTTAAGTTCAGATTTAGTCCCGATTCTGTAAGAACAACTTCCAAAACGATTGAAAAATGAGAAGCTTAAGTACTAAAAAACTTCAGCATGAATAGTTGGGCGTTTAGAAGGGGACAGTCCTCTCACTATGTTATCGTTTCTATTCGTTTTAATTTTTGATTCTGTTCCTTGCTTTCAGGTGATTTTTAAAAATTAAATTTCTGGTGTAAGTTCATGTTTGCTTGCCGAAGAATATTCATTAATTTCGAGAAATCATTGCACATGTTATTGCTTTGTAAGAGATTATTGCCTTTCTATAGGCTATTTTATTTTCGTCGTCTTTCTGAAAATAAATGACATAAGAATTTCGTTTTCGGGCTATGGGAATAAAGCAGCAAAGATAATATAGAACCTAAAGCAACAAAATTGCAGTGTCATTCAGCCTATTTTTTTTAATTTATTCAAAAATAGTTCTGAGATTTTGTCTGCAATACCAGCAAAAATCGTTTTTGGCTATGGGTTCCAATCCTGTACCCTAGCTCTAGAGCCTATTCTGTTAAAAACTTGATTTAGTGCGCGGATCCAAGCCCTACTTGAGGCTGAAAACGAAGCTATAACCAATTTTGGCTCCCAAATTTTGTAACAAAATTCTATTTTGAACATGCCCCCGAAAATTCCCCGAATCTTGAAGATTTGTCCCCGAAAACTCCCCGGATTTCTTAAACTTGTCCCCGAATTTTGAGATTCGAGAGTGGAAGCCCTGGTCCCGGGGTATGGTGCAATGGCTTAAAAGGGCGAAATAGTGACGCGCTTTGTAAATTTATAGCATTTGCCAACTGGATGTATATTTCGGTAAAAAAAAAAATGTCACGATCCACCAAAGTAAAGCTTTTTCTCTTTTTTTTTGAATATCCAGGTTTTACCAGAGATGCCGTAAGCAAAGGATTTTACCCAAAGTAAGGAATTTGCATGTTTTTTTTAGTCGTTCTGTATGAATTTTTTTTTCTTTTCATTATATTTGATGTTAAATGGCCGCTTTGGATGAGGTTTACAACACGTATTTTGGGCAATAATAGAAAGAAAGAAAGAAAGAAATTTTATTTGAGCCCTACGGCCATACACAGCATGATTTAATAATACAACACTGCACAGAACACACACTCAATATAAAACAATACTTATTTTCATTCACTCAGGCTCGACTGAGCCTCTCCCGCCTTTTCCACATATCGTGCCATTTTGCATATGGTTCCAGGCAATGAAGACCTCAGGATATCAGAAAGCAGCACCAACCGATGGTCTCCCCAAATTTCATCCCTAAGACTTTCAAGCTCCTGGCACTCCATGAGGAAATGGGCTAAATTATTATTCTCTTTTCCGCAATGCCCACACTTACCATGTGTACCCTTATTTTTTTTTAATTTCTGTCCCCTATGTACTGGAAGGCAATTTCCCCTCAACTGGATCTATGATTTTTAATATCTAAAAGGTAAATTTATCTTTAAATAATATTCTTCCCCAAAAATTTCTTTTACTTTACTATATTCCTTCAGTGTTTCCGACGAACGTACTAAACAACCCCACTCTTGTATCTCTTGGTCTATCAATCTCTGCATAATTTCTGGAAGGCATTGTGTGTTTCCGGGTCTGTTTCCTTCCATCCACAAATAAGAGAGGCCTAGTTTGTCAAGAGATTTCTTGATTTGTTGAGTCCAAGTGGTTTTCCTATTAATTCGAGGCAAATCACTATAAGCTTGTTTAGCCAATCGGTCCTCAGGAAGTTGGGTTAATATCAGCCAAAACTTAAATACTTGATAAAGCCGGTGCAATTTCAGTGAGAAGATGCCGAAGTCTCCTTTGACTAGCTGGTTATGTGTTGTCTGGTGCAGCCCGAAGAGTCTTTTGTAGTATCTAAACTGAACTGATTCTAGCTTCTCCGCGGCCTCCAGGCCCCATAGCTCAGCTCCGTAATGGATTGCCGGTTTAATTTTCGAATCAAATATTTGCTTAAACATTTTTAATAACTTCGACTTTTTCACTAGGTCATTACGTAATATTGCGCCCACTGCTGCTTTCCCTCGCTTTGGCATTTCGTTCATATGTTCCTTCCAACTTCAGTTAGGTGTCAGGGTAAATCCCAGATACTTCGCCTTTTCCGCTACCTTAATCTCTTGTCCTTTGAACCGAAATTTCTCGTTCTCGACTAAATTCCTTCTTCCTCCTTTATTGAAGATCATTATCTCCGTCTTCCCGAGGTTTAGACGTAGTTTCTTCGATTCAAGGTATTCTGCCACCAGGTCAATTAAAATTTGTAGTTCACGAGCTGTTTTCGCTACTAATGCCATGTCGTCGGCGAACAGCAGAGCCGAGATCATTCTGTTGCCGAGCTTAACGGTTGGGGCCCATCTTTTCTCCAAGAATTCTACGATGTCGTTTACGAATATTCCGAATAGCCGAGGTGACAGGGTACTTCCTTGTTTAACACCTCTTGTCTGTTCAAATATCCTCGAGTCTCCTTTTCCAAACACTCTAACGACTGCTTTTGTACTTCCATACATATTAGCTACCAGCTTTGCGAAATGACCTGGTAGTCCAAATTTAATTAATTCCATTGTCAGTAATTCCCTATCCACGCTATCGAAAGCTTTTTGGAGGTCTAAAAAAGCCACGTAAAATTTATTTTTCCTCTTCCATATTTTTCAGAAAGGGCATGCAGTACAAACATTCTGTCCGCTGTATTGTATCCGGCCCGGAAGCCTCCTTGCTCTTCTTTAATTTTTTCGTACACTTCAAGCCATTTTGACAGTCTCACATCAATAATTTTATCAAATATTTTACTCGTCGTTGGAATTAGGGATATGGGTCTATAGTTGGAGTGTTCCTCCGCATTTCCCTTTTTGAAAAGCGGCAAAATTACTGACGTCTTCCATGCTTCGGGCCATTTACATGTGCTAAGAATTGCATTGAAGATGAGGACCATTATGGGAACGAATGACAATGCGACCTTCTTATAAACCATGATAGGGATTCCATCCAGCCCCGGCGCTGTGCCCCCCTTCTGATTCTTCAAAATATTTGTATTTCCTCCTCCTTTGTTTCCTCCAGCAAACTGTAGTCATGCTCTTGGAGCGGGAAACAAGTTCCCTCCGTCGGGATAGAATTTAGCACTCCAAGAGGTTGCTGTATCGTTTCCTATTTCAAAATATGGTGGCCATGTTTCTGGTTCTGGGCATTTTTGTTGGGTAGATTTTCTTTTCTCATGTTTCCAGTTATATTTTTCCTAATATAACTGGTAAAAAAATAAACTCTGGTTTTTGAGACTTGAAGATGGGCACATTTTAGCTAGAAAGGACACATTTATTATGGTCAGAGGACAAATTTATGGACCAAAAATTAGCGAGCCCTGTGTATACTGTATGTATTTTGGCACAACACATAAAGGTTATGACTCAAGTGTTGATATCCCAGCGTCAAAAAAAGAGAAAAAAACAGTAGCGATCCGTTTGATGTTTCAAAAACATTTTGGGAAGCCTGTCAATAAAAATATTTCGCTAATTGAAACAACTTTGCTATGCACAACGCAAAAAATAGGGTTTAAAACCCATTGAACTCAATGCCCACTTTGAGGAGCTGGTATATGGCACAATTAGTATCAGACAGATGGTTCAAATTCCATCGAAACTAAAAAAGAACATATTTAATTGAAATAATAAATACGATTAACTAAGAATGCCGTTATCTACCGGTATTTTTTCTTTACTTATTTTATTTTCTCCGCTGTTACGCCTAGTTTGTTAACAAGTCAAATTAGTGCCCCAGAACGACCCTGAACGAGACGTTTTTTGTTTTATAATTTGGTCCCGATTTACCATACTATTACATTAATTCTTTGTTCGGCATATTTCGAGACCAACTGAAGAGGGAAAAGCTAACTCATGGGTTTATTATATGGGAGTTATTATATTAAAATAATAAGTGGTAAATAAACAGGCTGAGTCTTCGAATAAATGTCAGATTATTTAATAAACTATCAACCGTGCCAAAAAAATCTTAGAATTTTGATTCTGATTTACCATTTCATTCTATACAAGCTTTGTTCTGTATATTGACAGAATACCGGAAGAACGAAAAAAAAAATCTTTTTTTCTAACCTGAAGTATAAACGGTCTGCTGGCCTTTCGAGTCTATTGCCATTAGTTAGTTGAACAATAAATACGAGCTCACTGTGCAGCATGAAAAAAACGTTTATGACGTTTTTGCTTATGACAATTTGCATATGACAATTATATCGACCCTTGAGGAACACAAAGCTTTGATGAAAACTAACTCATGGGGCTACGCAATTTAGGGTGCGTAGTGTGAGACTCATTTTACGATGATGGATACAGCCGTAAAAAAAAAAAAAAAACCTCAGAAACTTAAACAAAGTTGTAGCCTAAGACTTGTCACTAACAATTTTATAATTAGCAAGTCTAACCCTTGTCCCTTAACAAACTTGATTAAGGGAAATTATGACTATTTTATTATATTCTAGACCTGAAAGAGCAATGTCTTTAGTAGGCTTGACCATCTCAGGTAATGATTAAAAAGCTGTGTTCTGATAATGCACTGTATCGTAGTTTTGACCCTTTACCCGTAAAAAAAAATCCTCTGATGCTAGACATCTCCCTCCAAATGCATCAGACCAGCATTTACTTATGACATGGTTATAATCAGACTTGCTTTTACCAAGTGGCCCCAATTCATGAATGTTTAGTGGGTAGAGGAGGAATTTGTGTCTTCTGAACCAGGGGGAGAGGGAATTCTGTTGTTTTTATTTATTTTTCAAAGAAAATACCATAAAAAGTGTTTTTCATAGAAGATATAGAAAAAAGAAATCTTCAAAATCTAGGAGGGCAAAAAACCCAAGGGGGGCATTATCTCCCTTGCCCTTTCCTCTAATGGCTACTTCGTTTTTTTTACCTAAGAAGCATTCCCTGCTGAAATCATAAAAAAAACAATAATAAATAAAAAATTGCTTATAAAAGTTCCAGGAACAGAAATTTGGGAATTTAAAGATTCTAATTTTTTAATAAAACTGTTGGGGAATAGCTCATACTTACTCCACAATGAAATTCAAACCTTTTCCCCTATTCGATGATAAAACACATCTTTCCTCTTTATATATTTTGCAAAACAGTAGACAATTTAATTTTTAAATGCTGAACACTTTTCTGGAATAATAGTTGACTCACACTCGATCTTCCTTTGCTTTCCAAAATCAATTTCACAAAATTAAAAGACAACCTAGGCGTTGTACACAGAAACGATTCATCGGATTACTTAATATTCCAGAGATAAGCCTCCGAATCTACTTTTTCATTTCATTCCCATTACCTGAGGCAGGAAGCTGGAAGACGCATCCTGACCTTATTACTTCAAAGACC
>NC_088867.1:56231738-56258080 GCF_032884065.1 Artemia franciscana
CATTGGTAAGTTCTATTCCAACGTTATTGTAGATTATATTACTTTTATTCATGTACAAGTTACATTTTCAAACAGTTCGTGGTAACGAACTGTAGTAAGGAGCGAAGGGGCTCAATAGTAACCAAAACTCTAAAAAACGAAGTTTTTGATACAAATAGTTACATCAAAAGAATTGCATTTTAATGCTGATTTTAATATATAAGTTTCATCAAGTTTAGTCATACCGGTCAAAAGTTACGAGCCTGAGAAAATGTGCCTTATTTTAGAAAATAGGCGGAAATACCCTCTAAAAGTCACATAATCTTAACAAAATCACACCATCAGAGTCAGCGTATCCGAGAACCCTACTGTAGAAGTTTCAAGGTCCCTATCATAAAAAAGGTGGAATTTTGTATTTTTGCCAGAAGACAGATAACAGGTGCGTATTTTTTGTTTTTTCTATGTTGTTTTTTTTTCCTCAGGGGTGATTGTATCGACCTAGTTGTCCTAGAATGTCGCAAGAGGTTAATTCTAACGTAAATTAAAAGTACTAGTGTCCTTTTTAAGTGACCGAAAAACTAGAGGGCACCGAGGCCCCCTCCAACGCACATTTTTTTCCAAGGTCACCGGATCAAAATTTTGAGAGAACCATTCTGTTTTAACTCAGTCAAAAACCTAATAAATATGTCTTTAGGGATGACTAAATCCACCTCAGTTCCGGGGGAGGGGCGGCAACTTATAAACTTAGACCATTGTATACACATAGTAGTTGTTAATTATGAAGTGTACAGACGTTTTCAAAGGACTTTTTTGTGTTGGGGTTAGGGTGGGTCGGGGGGGGGGGGGGGCAGGTTACATGGGAGGATCTTTCCATGGAGGAATTTTTCATGAGGGAAGAGAATTTCCATGTAGGGGGTCGCAGGCTTTTCTAGCATCATTATAAAAAGACAATGAGAAAATATTTTTTTTCAACCGGAAGTAATGATCAACATTAAAACTTAAAAACGAGCATAAAATATTACTTAAATAAGGGGGTTTGTCTCTTCCACAATACCTTGCTCTTACGCTAAAGTATTTTTAGTAACTTCAATTAGTTATTCTACGGCCTTTGTGATTCAAGGGTCATTCTGAAAGATTTTGGACAAAATTCAAGCTTTAGTGTAAAGAACGAGGTATTGACGAGGGGGCAAACTCCCTCATATACGTAATAAAAATACACACACATATAAGTTCGTTACATAAGCTAATTCGTAAGGTACGTATGTTTATTACTAACAAAAACGTTTGTAAAAAAAATCTAGTTTTATTTTTAAGTAACCAAACATTTGGAGGTAACTAGGCTCCTTTCCCACCCCCTTTTTTTTTTAGCGAAATCGTCCGATCAAAACTATGAGAAAGCCATTTAGCTTGTAATTAACATAAAATTGCTTCTCCAAACTAACATCCGTATGATATATGGGTAGATTATAGCAAAATATATCGTGCAAAGAGTACATTCCGGCAGAATATGCTTCATCTTTTGAGGAGGCCAACTCCACGTGCAACTTTGGTGGAGATAATGTCGCTATGATGCTTGCACGATAGATTTGAATCAATATGGAAGCCGAGGTACCGCAGTGATTTAACTTGTAATTAGGCTTTTCACCTAATAGAACTTTACTACTTACATCAACAGAATCACCCACTCTACAGAATGTCAGTAAGAATTTTTCTTTACATTCACACACAGCAACTTAAACTTGTAAACATCTCTAATCTTTTGAGAGTAATATGAGCTTTTAACTATTAAATCATCTGCGGATTTTGCAATTACTGTTAGCAATATATGTATCCTGTAGATAAACACGCATCTTGTTCACATAAACTGAATAAGTAAAGGGCCAGCACAGACATTTTGCTATTTATAATGTTTGATATTGTCGTATGGGTGTCTACACCTGGTAACTACTTTACCCCATGAAATACAAGGCTATCAAGCATGGACTCCTGATCATAATTATCAAGCTTTTTTTCTATTCGACCAATTCTCTCTCCAAATTTTCAATTTGAAATCTCGGACTAACAAGAGCCTGCTCAGTTTTGCAAACTTTGGATTAAACTGGGAACTTTGGCAAAGCTTTGGATCATATATCCCAAAAGAAGAATGTGCCAATCACGTGACCAAGAACTATACCAAAATACCTCCATAATGTTGTGAAGACAAAAAAAGGGATGCACAGCAAATTTCTTTCAAATGACATAATTCTAAAGCTAACCAAAAATCTACGAGGTGCATTAAAAAAGAACTCGGCTGATGGTGGGTCTGCCGAAAATCTAAGACAACTCTTACGAAGAGGCCCGAGCATGTGTTTGGTAACATAAACAGTGTGATTCTGGCTGTGCCAAAAAGAATGGGGTCTTAGAAACTGTGGAGAAACCGCTATAATAACCTTCCGAAAACTATTTTGGAGGATGTAAAAGCTGGCGTGGAAAATATTTGTCAAAAGCAGACTTATTAAGAAACGATGCAACGACCAATCTTGCCGAAAATTATATGTCTGTTGCAGTGAAATTCGTCGGCGAAAACAAATAAGCCGCTCGAAACGTTGGTCATACCATGCTAGGATAAGTGGAGCAAGCCTATCCTACTCCTTGGCCCGAAATGGCAATCTTCTACATGAAAAAAAACATTTGGCTACAGTCCTGGCAAAAATACTAAAGAAATACACGGTGAAAACTTCTAATCTTCGGAAACGGACAAAAACAAATCAGAAAATATATTACGCAACCATGGGTGGGAGATATCCTGGCCAAAAAGAAAGAGAATCAGAGTTTGCCTAAAGGCGATCAAAAATTACGGACCAAATTGCAACAAGCCTGATATGAATCCAGAGGATTTGAAATCGCAAAGGCTGATTACGTTGCAAAAAATATGAATCTGGATGGAGCCAAACTGCAGGAGATCTACGTAAACACAAAGGGGCAAAATGATAACTGGATATTTGAGAGGAGCAAAAGGATTACTGCCACTTATTTTCATAGAATAGCTTCTCGCAAAAAAAAAATACTCCAACCGCACCCATAGTCAAGAATATCCGAATTAATTCTAATTTCAAATCTATTCCAATGCTTAGGGGTATTCAACTGGAGGCTATTGCACTGACGGCGTACGAGCAGAGAGAGGGAGTATCATTAATAAAAGGAGATCAAATGGGACTACTCATTCATCCAAATATCCAGTTTCTTGGAGCTTCTCTTGATGGTCGCTTAGAAACGGCACACCAGTTGAAGTGAAGACTGTCCATAATATTCCCAGAGGAATGACCATAAGGGAAGTGGCATCCCAAAAAGGATTGGTAAAGAGCTTTTCCCTATGGTCACACAATTCAAAATTGGAGTTAAAGAAAAATCATAAATACTATGCTCAAATTCAAGGCCAGCTAGAAATCACCATCAAGAAGAATGTCACTTGGTGGTATATCACCATGAGCATGATGTGGAAAATTTAACTATTACGAGATCAAAAGAGTATTTTTTGTCTATATACCAAAGCTTCAGGAGTTTTGGAGCGATTGTTTACTTCTGGAGATATTAGACTCGCGATTGATTAGGAACATGCCACTTAGACAGCCTGCCTTAGTCCGGGCTGCAGCAAATCGCGAATGAAACGGGACTTGGAGCCAGAAGACAGTGGATGTGAGAAAATTACTTGGTCCCGACACTGAAAGTGAATATTGAAAGTGGATTTTCCATTGACATGTGAAGAGCATTGACATGCGAATAGTATAGAGATTGTTAGGGGTCATAATGTATTAGTAGCAGTATTGTTAACCTTAACCTATTAGGCTTGTTTGAATAGTAGACTATTATAGGTTAACTATTAGTGTTGGTGAATAGCATATAAATATTAGTAAGTAAATTCTATTTGAGAAATTTCAGCATTCTGTCGAGGTCCAAACCATGTTGATAAATAAACTCTAATTACGTTGAGATTTAGTTGCTACTTTAGGCACTTCCAGGTAAGATAGGACAGCTAAATTTGGCAGGCGTATCAGGGAGCGGACCAGATTAAGTTGGAAATAGTCATTTTCCCGATCTGACCATCTGGAGGGGTGGGGGGCGGTTAATTCGGAAAAATAATATTTTTTCGGGGGCCGGTAATATTTCAGAAAAATTTCTGTTATAGAAAAATGAAATATTTTTAACTTACGAACGGGTGACGGATCTTAACGAAATTTGATATTTGGAAAAATGTTGCGTCTCAGAGATCTTATTTCAAATCCCACTGGATCCGGTGACATTGGGGGAATGAGGGGGGAACCTAAAATCTTGGAAAACGCTTAGAGTCGAGGGATCAGGATGAAACCTGATGGGAAAAGTAAGCACAAGTTCCCTAGATACGCGATTGACATAACTAGAACGGATCCGCTCTTTTTGGGGGAGTTGGAGGGGGGGGGGTTAATTCTGAAAAAATAGAAAAATGAGGTATTTTTAACTTAGGAAAGAGTCATCAGACCCCAATGAAATTTGATGTTTGGAAGGATATCGTGTCTCATAGATCTTATTTTAAATTCCGACCGGATCCGGTGACATTGGGGGAGAGATGGGAGGGGGAACCTAAAATCATGGAAAACGCTTAAGAGTGGAGGGATCGGGATGAAACCTGGTGGTAAAAATAATCATAAGTCCTAGATATGAGATTGACATAACTGGAACGGATCCGCTCTCTTCGGGGGAGTTGGGAGGAGGATGGTTAATTCTGAAAAATTAAAAAAATAAGGTATTTTCAAGTGACGAAGGAGAGATTGGATCTTATAGAAATTTGATATTTGGAAGGATATCACGTCTCAGAGCTCTTATTTTAAATCCCGACCGGATCCGGTGAAGAGGAAGTTGGGGGGGGGGACCTAAAATCTTGGAAACTGCTTAGAGTACAGGGGTCGGGATGAAACTTGGTGTAAAACTAAGTACAAGTCCTAGAAACGGAATTGACATAACTGGAACAGATCTCTTCTCTTTGGGGGAGTTGGGGAGGGAGGCTTAATTCTAAAAAATAGAAAAAATTAGGTATTTTAACTTATGAAAGAGTGATCGTACCTTTATGAAATTTCATATTTAGAAGGACCTCGAAACTCAGATCTCTCATTTTAATCCCTACCAGATTCAGTGTCATTAGGGGGGGGGGACCGGCATTACTGGTACGGATCCGTTCTCTTTGAGGGAGCTAGAAGTTGTTAATTTGGAAAAATTAGAAAATTGAGGTGTTTTTAACTTAAGAATGGGTGACCAGACCTTAATAAAATTTTATAATTAGAAGAAACTCAGGTCTCAGAGCTCTTCTTTCAAATCCCGACCAGATCTTTTGACATTGGGGTGGAATTGGAGGGGGAAACTGGAAATCTTGGAAAACGCTTATAAACGGTGTAGATACGTAATTGACGTAACTGGACTGGATCCGATTTCTTTGGGGGAGTTAGGTGGTGTGGTTCAGTGCTTTGGTGAGTTTAGTGCTTCTGGACGTGTTAGGACGATAAAAATTGGTAGGCATGTCAGGGAGCTGCACTAATTGACTTGTTACAGTTGTTTTCCCCGATTCGACCATCTGGAGGGCTGAAGGGAGAGGAAAAATTTGAAAAATTGAGGTATTTTTAACTTACGAATGGGCGATCGGATCTTGATGAATTCTGATATTTAGAAGTACCTTGTATCTCAAAGCTCTTATTTTAAATCCCGACCAGCATTAAGCCTCTGATTTTCCTTTTAAAGCAATCTATTGATTCTTAGAATTTTACTAGAGCTCATATCATATGAGCTCTTGGCTCTTCTTGACCTTGTCACAAGTGCCATATGAGCTCTTAGCTCTTGTTTTTGATGAATAGTATATAAATATAAGTAGTTTCAAAAATTTATTAAATACCCCTAAGGGGTTTCCTTCCTCCCTTACCTGTATTTAAGACCCAGGGCAAGGGTGCCTAATGTTTATTATGTACCTTCAGGACCATATCACTTTAAATGACATTAATTTAATAAGTATATGCATTACTCCGTAAAAGCAAAGTATATGATTACCCCGGTTCCAAACCGGGGTAATCAGTCCATCAACTATATGAGATGATGGGGAAAAACCATAATATTCTAAGATACGGCACTATTAGGAATAAAATGAGATCCCGTGGAACTAAAATGGACGAATATCCTATAACTTGAGATTTAAAAAAATAATGTTCGTATATTTTATAGGCCTACAATCGGCGTTTCTTTACTTTTAAGAGCCAATAATGTCTAAAATAATGTGTTTTAAAGAATAACGTTCTTTTTAAAAATAATATTCATACGTTTTATAGGCATACAATCGATGTTTCTTTACTTTTAAAGGCCAATAATGTTTAAAATAATGTGTTTTTAAGAATAATGTTCTTTTAAAAAATAATGTTCATACATTTTATAGGCCTACAATCAGTGTTTCTTTACTTTTAAAGGCAATAATGTTTAAAATAATGTGTTTTTAAGAATAATGTTCTTTTTTAAAATAATGTTCATACATTTTATAGGTCTACAATCGGTGTTTCTTTACTTTTAAAGGCCAACAATGTTTAAAATGATGTGTTTTTAAGAATAATATTCTTTTTAAAAATAATGTTCATACATTTTATAGGCCTACAATCGGTGTTTCTTTACTTGTAAAGCCAAATTGTTATCTGCTTTGTAACCTAACAAATTCCAATTCGTATGGTGTTAAAATGATATTGCCTCAAGGTGCTGTTGCCAATTATACATGTTTTTAACTTCCTTTTAAATCTGGTCTTAATGCTAAGGAGATGTCAACATTCTTAATGATATTCTGGCAAACCCCTCAAGGAGTGCTTAAGCCAATGAGAAAGGAGGAAATCTTGAATACTAAGAATTATTGCTAAAAATCATCTTTTATAACTACAAACTTAACAATCTTTGGGATTATTTGTCGGTATAAGATCTACAAAACGACATAAAAATCAAGGCTATATGATTAGTACAACCCTTTTAAACAGTAAAGGAAGAATATCTTAAATGGCAAATTTTAAAGGAAACTGATGATAATAAAAAAAAAAATTCACGGCCAAAATTTTTGAAATCTTGTGGCAAATAGAGAGGCTACTTTACAATTCTCTACGTCTTCTAAAAGTAATTTTATTGCTACTTTTAAAAATTAGAGGTGTCCCCACTAATTAATTTTTTATGAAGCTCTAAAGAAAAAAAATGCAAATTTGTTCGGCCTATTCATGTCAAAGCTTTCAATGAAGCCACAGTAATTTTTTCATCAAAGAATCTGCTCGTGTCTGTTGTTAATATGCATTTCACTGCTATAGGAAAATAGCATTGGCTTCAAACCTTGGAGATCCACCTTAAATAGCTAATGGGTGGTTTCTGGAAAACAGGGAAGGAGTTATCGGATCAAGCTGAAATTTCGCGGATAAGCTCCTGGGCCGTAGGGGACCTTAACTTGTGAATTTCAGCCCGATCGGACAACGTTAAAAGGGGTGGAGGGGGTTGGAGGGTCGAAACTTTCGGGGGGTTAAGATTTTCCTACGAAACTTTCATGGGCACTTACTCGGAGAATTCCGCATCGAATGAGTCTTCGTACACCCAGATTCGATGTCGGATGTGACCTGTAGGCGTCTAGAAAAAAAAAGTAAATGAATTTTAAGTGGCTATGCGTGGTTTCTGGAAAACAGGGAAGGAGTTATCGGATCAAGCTGAAATTTCGCGGATACGGTCCTGGGCCCTAGGGGGCCTTAACTTGTGAATTTCGGGCTACGAAATGCATCCCTCCCCATCCGTCTGCGACCACTGGAACCGAAGATCGCTTAACATTGTCGTGTGTCGCCTCTTTATAGAGGCACGAGTGTGCCTCCTTGATGGTATGATAATGCGTCCATACGCTTGTGACTAGATAGCCGGCTAAGTAAACCTACCACTGTTCGGAAAGGTGTGAAACAAGGCTCTTTGCTTAGTTCAGACCTTTTCAATAATGCCATCATAATTGTTATTAAAAATATTCCTCCATTTGTAAATGAGCCCCATATTGACGTCAGCCACCTCTGCTACGCATATGATAAGATAAGATTTATTTGCAAAAAAGCCTGCAGGCTATAGCAAACACATACAACTTTAAACAAACACCTAACTACAAACAACTTAAACAAGCAAACAAACTTGCAAATAACTTAAACAAGCAAACAAACTTTCAAACACTTTAGGAATTCAGAAACACCCGTAGATAAACTCTTACCAAGCTAACTCCTCAAACATGATTCCCTATGCTTAATCCCTAAACGAAGAAACTTACACAACTGTTTAATAGCATATCCATTCCTCTCAGCCATTCGCTCCTTTAACCAGCATTCACTCCCCAACACTCGTTCAAAACATTCCTTCCGCAACTCAGACAGCTCTTCACACTCGGATACAAAATGAACTAAATTTTCATTCCCTTGCCACACATAGGGCAAAAATAGGGGCCTGCCTCCTGCCTAAACTTTCCCAAATATTTACTTCTGATACCTAAATCTAAACTATCTCCTCTCAGCAACAACAAATTCTTCAAGTCCTCCCTACTCAACCCAAATTTAAAATAAACTTCCTCTCCCCAACACTCTTTAGCTTCGATATCCTTCTATTATCAGATAGTCTTCAGGTTCTCCAAAATACAGTTCACACAGTTTGCTCTGGTCTTAATGATATTGGGATTCAAGTCGCCTTCTCTAAAACTGAGCTTCTCGTTTACGGTTCGTCTCAACAACTTTCCATTGCTATCAATGTTGGCCTATAGTCTATTTTTGCATCGTTCTCTAGGGATTATTTAGGTCTCCCATTTGGATCAAATGTTAAAAATACTAAAACACTTGTCATCCCGGCGTTGAAAGAAAAGCTTAGAAAATCGTATTGGCTGCTTGCTCGAGTTTAAGGCCAGTTTCACAAAGTAACCCTAGGTAGACTTACAACGCTTTTTTCCACCGCATGTCTTTTTCTTGGTCCCTTTGTAGAGTTTTTTTCCCAATATCTGAGTTAAAGAAAATTAGATAGTTATTCTTCTGTTTTTGCAAATATCTTCTGCAATTGCCATTCTGGACTCGTAACCGGTAACTTTCGAGTAGATATGGCGTTTTCAATATTTCCTCAAAAATGAACCAGCTTGTGGATAGGTTTCGTAAGCGTTGAGAAAATATTGTCAACTTTCAACCTAATTGCTTAGCTTAATTGTGTTGCTTAAGTAGTTGAGATGTGGTTTGTTTTTTGCGAGTTTTTTCCTGTTAACTAATTCCATTCTTGTTTAATTTTCTTGTAAAAAATTCAATTTTTTTTAATTTTTGTTAAATTAATTATTAAGTTTATTAATCTATAATTTATTATTTTTCTCCTTAAACCAGGTCACTTTGTATCGAAGGATTCATCGTAGAAACTTCAAAAAGGACATATTTGATTGGAAACTGGAAGGGCTAGTGCCCTTTTTAATAGTTGAAAGTAATTGAAGGGCAACTAGCCCCATCCCACACCTAACATGTTCCCAAATATATTCAATCAGAATTTTGAGGCAGCCATTTTGTTCAACATAATTAAAAGGTCAAGAAATTATGTCTTTGAGGATGATACCCCCCCCAGCGCCCTCAGATCAAGGTTCATGAGCTATGCCCTAGGGGTATATGGGCTTTCATATAGAAAACGTGGCCGTATAAACTTAAGAGGAGGCTCATCGGACTGGTAATAAGAAGTTTTAGTGCCCCTTTTAAGATTCAAAATGCTCGGAGGGTGGATACCCCCCCCTGCACCTCGTATTTTCCCGAAATGTATCTAACATAAATTTTTAAATGACCATTTGTCGTCGCAGAAAGTTCGACAAAGGCTCATTCAATTGGAAATTGAAAGGGTTTGTGACCATTTTGATAGTCAAAACTAATTGGAAGGTGAAAGTCCCACCCACGCCCATCAATTCCAAGAATGGAATTTTGAGAAGAATACAATCAAAATTTTGAGAAAGCCATTTTGTACAGCATAGTTGAAAGGTCTGGAAATTATGACTTTGAGGTTGACAACCCTCCCCCGCAGTCCTCAGCGAAAGGGTTGTAAGTTATGATCTGAGGACATATAAGGTTTTTACGGAAAGGATGGTCGTAGAAACTCCAGAGGGGGCTCATTTGGTTGGAAAGCAGATGCTCTATTGTCCTTTTTTATGAGTCAAAGTGATTGGAGGGCAGCTACCCCCACCTCAACGTCATATTTTCTATAAATGCATCCAATAGAAATTTATAGATAGTCATTTGTTCAAAAACAGTCCAAAGGTAGTATAAAAAGGCCTGTTGGGTTGACGGAATCCCCAGAATATGGGGGTAAGGATTGTAAGTTATACCCCAGGGGCATATAAGGTTTTGATGGAAGGGGTGATCATTTGAACTTAAGAACAGGCTCATTTGATTGGAAATGTATAGTACTAGCTCCCTTTTAAAAATCAAACATGAAGGAGAGTATCTACCTCCCCTCCATCCCCCTCTCTGACATCCTCTTTTCCCAAAACACATTCAATTGAAATTATGAGATAGCCATTTTGGTACCACTAGTCCGAAAAATATATAATAATGTCTTTAGGGTGGACACAATCCTTAGAGCCTAGGGCAAGGGTTGCAAGTTATGCCCCAGGGCACATGAGGTTCTTATGGAACGGGTGGTTGCATAAATTTTGAATCAGATGGAACTCATTTGATTGGAAGTCGGAAGTTCTAGTGCTGCCTTTAAATCAGAAAAATGAGCGTGGCGCAATCAGCCCCCTCCCAAGACTAACATTCCCCAAAACATATATGATCGAAATTTAAAGAGAGATATTTTGTTCATCTTTGTTGAAAGGTCCGGTAATTAGATCTTTTGGGATGTCACCCCCCCCCCCCCCACAGTCCTCGGAGCAAGGGCTGTAAATTAAGCAATTCGTCTATTGATAACACATACTATATGTTTCTGAGAAAGGTATGCGTGTTTGAACTTTACTTTCTAAGAAGACAAAGAGCATTAATTAGAGCCTTTCAGAGAATGCTGAGAGGAGTGTTGAACTAAACAAAATACGTTATGTGTATAAGGGTCGCCAAAAGCGTGTAAAACAGGAATAACTGAGTACGTTGATTTGAAAAATCCAGGAAATGATAAGGGATATGATCAAAAAGGTAATACTTATTTGTTACCAATACTACTACAACTACCACCGCTACTACTATCAGACTATTCCATTTACTAAACTAAGGGGAAATTTGAATTAAATCAAAAGACATTATGTGCCTGCAAATTGTCAAAACAGCCCATCTCAAGAATTGATTTGGGTATTAAGTTGAAACTTTCAGAGAATTTTCAAAGAGGAAATTCATCTCACCAAAAGGCTATATGTGCACCCTAATCCTAATATTATTGTTACTGCTACATTTACTACTACTACTATTACTACTTCTATTGCAATACTCGTAAGGCTAAGAGCATTGAGATGAAAATTTCAAGAAGCATACCAACATACAGGTTATAAAAAGGACACATAAGCAATGTAATAGCAATGGCTAATTGTATTAAACATAAACTTTCAGGACTGGAATAGAGGGATGTTATACTGACTAAAAGGTAATATGTTAATACTACTACTGCTAGTAGTTCAACCCTAATTCAATACTATTACTAGTAATATCAATACTATTACTGTGACTACCATAACAGCTAAAGGGTGTAACAGCAATATCTTAGGAAATGTTAGGTGTGTGAAATTGAAACTAACAAGACTTGTTGTTAGAGATGTTGAACTATTAATACTACTAACAACTCGCCGCAGCACCAAGCCGCCTAAGGCCAACACAGCTACGCACAGTTGCAACACAGCTGTCTATATGCAGGTTGTCAAAATGGTGCAACAGCAATATCTTAGGAAAGGTTATATATGTGAAATTGAAACTAATTGTTGTTACGGATGTTGGACTACTAGTAAAGCTTCCCTCTTTACATCCCCCGCAGGAATCTCGCTTGTCCTTTAAATTTTTCTTTATGACATCCCTCCATCCCAGACAAGGACGACCTGCTTTCTGTTTTAACCCTAGACGGCTGGCCGAAAAGGAAAATTTTCGGCAATTAGGTATTCTTCATCCGAAGAACGTGTCCTAGGAATCTCAATTTTTCTTTCATTATAGCCCTAGAAAGCGAGAATAAACCACATTTTTCGTACAGCCTATTGTTTAAAATACAATCAGTCAATCGGGTACCTAGAACAATCCGCAAGCAATTTCTCTGGGAAAAATTTAGTAAATCTTCATCCACTTTTAGGAGCACCCACGCTTCAGAGCCATATTTGACTACTGTCATCACTGTAGTATCCAATGTTCTAAACTTGGTTTGCAGATTTATCTTCTTATTCTTAAAACTTTTTTTTAATTTTGAAAAACACCTAATCTGCTTTTATCATCTTCACTGCTCCCACCGTCTTTACTAATAACACAACCAAGGTGAATGAATCTGCCCACCCGATCAATCTCTTTGTTACCCAACGTCACTTTTTTTCTCTCCACTTATTCCTAGCCTTAGTGACTTAGTCTTCTTAACATTGATTTTCAAACCTATTCTAACACCCTAAACTCGCAATTCTCTAAAAGTTCATTCATTTTGGTCACGCTTTCATCTAGGATGGTTAAACCATCAGTATAATCTAAGTTCAGGTGAGTTTTTCCTCCCCAGTTGATTTTGTGGTCTCCCATCGCCCTTCCTGTGCTCCTTAAGACGAAGTTCATCAAAATGAACCATATAAAGAGAAACAGAACACAACCCTGCTATACTCCTGGTTTAATACAAAGCCAACTGCTAACCTTATTTCCTACCTTAAACACAGCAGTGTCATTCTTGTACGTAGCACCAAACACTTTAATGTATTTGTTTGGTATACCATAAAAGGGTAAGACCTTTCGTAAAGCTGTTCTATCAACAGATTCGAAAGCTTGCTCGTAATCTATAAAACTGAGGACCAAAGGTGTTTGACAACTAAGGCACTTCTCAATTATTAACCTGAGAGTGAAAATTTCCTGTACATATCCTGTACCTTTTCTAAACCCGCACTGTTCTTCACTTAGAACTTTCTCAACAGCATCTCTTAGTCTAAGAAGTATAATATTACAAACTAATTTGCTACCCACAGAGTTCAGACTAATGGCTCAATATTTACAACGCTCACTCTCACCATCTTTCTGATACAGTGGTTTCATTCAGGTTTTTCTAAAATCGTTTGGTACTTCCCCTTTTTCAGAAATCATATTCATGATTTGTGAACATCATATTTTTGAGATTGAACTAACCAAAATAAAATATTTGCATATTAATACTACTGCTTCTACTCATTCTACTACTGCAGTTACTATTATTACTACTTCTGTTACTACTACTGCCACTAAAACTTACGCTACTACAATTATTTCCACAGCTACTACTACTACTGCTATTAAAATTAAGAGTTGTATGGAGAAAAAATTGGAATGCATTGAACTGTGTGGAGCTAATTCGAAACACATCATGCTCACACAGGTCGTCAAGCGGACACATCAGAAATGCTTGAGGAACGGTTGGTGGAATTAAGCTGAAACTTTCAGTGTGTGTCGAAGGGAATGTTGACAAAACCAAAATTACTATGCTCATACTGCTACTAATGCTGCTACAACTATTTTTCCTGCGCAATCTAAGGGTATTATAGTGAAGCTTTCAAGGAATATTTAGAAGGACTATCATTGTAATTCAAATTACTACGAAGGGCCAGTTTCACATCCCGCTGATTTAAAATTTTTGGTAAATTAATATCTTCAATCTGCTTACAAATACGTCAATTAAAATTACAATACACGGTCTTTTTTTTCAGTAAAGTGCAAATTATGTTCTGGTTTTGAGAAGGTAGGGGGGTTATCAACACTACTCATGTTAATTTCTGCTCTACAACAAAGGAAAAACAAATAACTGTACTAAGCGACAGTTTTCCAGGGCTGAATACCATATTAGCTATGTTAAACTAAGGAATAACTTTTAACTTTAGGTAACTAAAAAGGGTTTACTTTACTAAAAAGGGTTAACTTAGGTAACTTCTCATGGTTTATGATGAAATTCTATCACCTTGCATGTCGAGGAATGATAAGAACCATTTGCAATAGCAATATCTTTAACTTGATTTGACAGGGAAGGAATCATTCCAAAACATTGATTGTGAAGAATAAATTGGAGTGAAGCTTTTTTAATAAGGCGAACCTTCTGAGTACGTGAAGTATTTTTACTTCTTCGTTTACAGTTGTACTACCGATGCACGTTAAATTTTAAGAGGTACAACAGAGTACTTAACAATAGTGTAATCATATACAACATGAACAATATTAACAGAATTAAAAACAATTTACTTACAAGTCATGTGTTAAGTAGGGATTAACTGCTGTACCAGCTGCAGACAATATTACAAACATGTCTTTACAGCCCCTTTCTTTAATTGTATTACGAGCAGTTATATTTCGGAAAATATTTGATATTAGTGAAAGAAAAAAAAAACTTTGCAAATGTGTTGCAAAACAAAAAGAGAGAGTACAATGTACAACAGCACTGTAATGACGAATTAAAGTAAAGTCGAATTTCCTTTAGCAGCACGTTTTCACTGTACAGCAGCACTGTAATGACGAATTAAAGTAAGTCCAGTCGGTAACTCTACTTAACGGTAACTTAAATTTAGCTGTGTTAAATCCTCATGCTGTAACAGTTAATAACTGATGGGTCTCTTTTGAGTAGAATAGCGTAAACTCCGCATGTTTTCACGTAGTTTTCTACTCCGGACGTGTCAAAACCGTCAAAGACATCGCGCCCTCTATTGCTCCCAGTCTCTAGATCTAAATTTGTAATTTGATCCGTTTTTGAAGATTCCAAGGATATCTAGTTTGTTCCACAATTATGGGACTTCTCCGGTCATTTTAGGTGATAGAATTTCATAGGGAAATATTTGAAGGAAATGGGAGCTTTCTGTCAGGGTGTAAAGAGGGAGGTTTCGATTAGTGTTAGATGGAGGGGGCGTATGCGTAGCTGTGATGGCCTCAGGCCACTTGATGCTGGGATGAGTTGTTAGTGGTAGTAGAAGTAAATACAAAATGTAGCAGAAAAACATGTTACAAATGGCAGAAGACAAAAAGAAAGTGTAAATACAAGAAGATTTAGTAAATAGTGTTGCGTCTCCCATTTGTTTTTCTTCTCACATAATCTTATAAAATAGAATATTGTTGAAAATCAAGGTTATCTTGCCCTACAAAAATGGAAATGTAAAGCCAATAAGGAAACACCAATGTGTATTTGCGCATCGTCAGGCCTCGTTTTTTGAGGAGGCTATTGTATTTCTTCTTATGTCGATCGGACAAAACCGTTTGTTGTGAATCTCAGGATTTCTTGAATCAACGCAATCGAAACAATCAATCGATCACGAACTGTTTTCTAAAATCATTTTTCTTTACCAAAGTTCTCTTGTCATACAAAAATCTAAATTTAAAACCAATCGAAAAATAGCTATGTGTAGCTTTCAAAATCTACGTAAGGAAAACAAATTTGTTGACCCTTTTTTCAGACCCACTTGGCTGTAAGTTTCAAACTGAGAAAGGAAAACTACTTTTTGCGCGGCTTTTATCTTCAAAATTAAGGTTGTCAAGGGACTCCTTGGTAAAGTTAAATCCCCTGGCTCAAAGAACTTGAGATACAAGTTTCAAGTCAAATACACACACACACAAACACACAAAAATATATATATAAACACAATATATATATATATATATATATATATATATATATATATATATATATATATATATATATATATATATATATATATATATATATATATATATATATATATAGCTTGTCATCGAACAAAATTCTGGTTTTCAGTATGGTAAGATTGTGGGCACCCAAGATCTGGTACCATTAATAGCATCAGACTGACTACGAAGCGTAGATTCTCGAAGGCGCTCTCCCTCCACCGCAAATCTCTCGTTGATAGCTATTCCGCCCGTGCAAAAAAGGATCGAAATTTTCTTTTCAAGTCTGTATCTTTGGCAAAGCCTACCCCTCTGTTGTCGCCGTCTGAAATCCCCGTCGAGGATTGGTATTCTTATTATGCGAGTGAATTTGCTGCTCCTAACCCCCAGCTTGAAGACATGTACGAGAGAGAATTGGATGAGTTCCTTGATAAGCTTCCGCACGGTGATTTTGTTGTCAGTTTGGAGTCCGTTATTCAAGCAATTCGTCGGTTGAAAAATAAGTCTTCTTGCGGAATTGACCGTGTTAGCGCTATCCATATTAAACATGGTGGTTCGGTTCTCGCTATGCATCTTTCGCTTCTTATGCAGATGATCTTCACGCAAGGTGTTGTTCCCTCATCTTTCTGCGTAGGGGATCTAACCCCCATTCCGAAGAAAGGGAAAAATGAAATCAAATGCTCGTCTTTCCGCCCCGTTACAGTCGCCACATCTTTATGTAAACTATT
The DNA here is from genome assembly GCF_032884065.1 of Artemia franciscana. NCBI lineage: Eukaryota > Metazoa > Arthropoda > Branchiopoda > Anostraca > Artemiidae > Artemia > Artemia franciscana. Next base: position 56,248,228 of record NC_088867.1, read on the forward strand.
CGAGCTTCTATTCATTAATGAACTGGAAACTAAATGCTACACCCCGCCACGTCAATTCGGATTTAAGCGCCGCACTGGTTGTGCCGATGCCTTGACGGCTGTAGTGAGTGTGCTACTCGATGCGGATTTTTCTGGAGAGAGCATAGGCTTAGCTAGTCATGACATCAGCCGTGCATTCGATTCACTCATGCACGCTGCAATGTTATTAAAAGCTTCACAACGAGGTCTGAATCCCTGCATAGTTCGATCCCTACGTGATATGCACTCGAGGCTGTCCATTCGCCTAAAGCTTCCTCCACACAAAAATTTGCCTCCCCGGCCTCATGAAAAATTAATCCCCGTTTTGAAGGGTGCCCGCCAGGGAGCCGTCTCCTCCCCTCATTTGTTCAATAATTATGTTCTTCAAGCACAAGATAAATGCCCAACCTCATGCATTTTTTCCTCTATAGACACCTCCTTAGTATGCTACACCGACGACGTCTTGAACTTGAGTAGAACATTACAAAAAGCTTCTCACATTTTTGAAACGCTTAAAACCGAATACCTAAAAATTGGCCTCAGTTTTAACACTGAGAAAACCGAGATAGTTCTCTTCAATTGGCAAAAAACACCACACGTGCCTTCACTGCCTTTTGGTGAAAATCTCGTGAATACTACTGACCACATAAATTACCTCGGAGTCCCTATTGGCTCGTCTCTAAGGCATACACGTCTTCTACTGATCAAACACCTCAATCGACGAATCTCCGGCTCGTATGCTTCCATAGTCTCTGCTAAATTCCGTTTTAGCCGCCCCCTCCTTGCCAGCCTAGATAACGCTACTGTTTTACCTCATATTCTGTACCTGGCACCATTTTGAAAACTATTCTCGAAGGCTGAATTGTCTAAAATCCGTGCGCTTTTCTTCTGTTTTGTTAAATACCTCCTTCGTTTTCCTCCCTGGTACAGAAACTCAATCCTCATTAAAAAGTATCACATAACCGACCCTCATGTTGCAGTTGAAAATGTAATCAAAAGACACAATATTAAAATAGTAGATCACGATTGGTATAATCTCCTTTTACAATAGATCTGTTTTCGTTTTATTCATTTTAGTGCTATTTTGTTTGCCCTTTTATTAGTTGAGTCTCTTTCTAGTTATGTCTCTTCTGATATGTTCCTATATATTTTCTTATATTTATGTGTTCGTGCTCCGTCTTTTTCATTTCGTATGATTGACGGGTTTTCAAATAAATAAATAAATAAATATATATATATATATATATATATATATATATATATATATATATATATATATATATATATATATATATATATATATATATATATATATATATATATATATATATATATATATATATATATATATATATATAGATCTGTTGACATTGGGGGGAGTTGGAGGGGAAAACTGGAAATCTTGGAAAACGATTAGAGTAGAGAAATCGAGATGCAACTTGGTGGGTAGAATAAGCATATGTCGTGGATACGTGATTGACGTAACCGTACTGGATCTACTTTCTTGAGGAGTTAGGGGGTGGGGTTCAGTGTTTTGGTGCGTTTGGTGCTTTTGGACGTGCAAGGACGATGGAAATTGGTAGACGTGTCCGCGAGCTGCACAAATTTACTTAATAAAGTCGTTCATAACCAGAATCATAGTCTGGTTTTAAAGAACATAAAAGAGGGTGCTGCAGTGAAGTACCATTTGCGGCCATTTAATAAGCAAATATAATATTTTTGGCCTGGATGTGGTTAAAATTCTAGCAGTAAAATTCTAAGAACTTGTGAACATGCTACCACTAAAGTAAAACCAAAAATTACACATCCAAGGAACTCCCCTCCCCCAATAAAAAACAACTGAGCCCGTTTTATTGTTTTCTAAGAGGTAATGTCTGAAAACGGATTTCAGGTCCTTTTACTGGCTTATTTTTGTAAAAAATTTTTTTTTCTTTATTTCACTGTCGTGAATTGGGTCCCCATGATTCAGGGAATCGAGGATATAAGTTTTAAGCCGATCAGAAAAGCTAACCCCTTATGAGACTCCATCCCGGGGGTGTGTTTTCCTGAAATAAAACTGTTATCAAACATTAAGATTCTTTGGCCCAGGGACATGCCGTCCAGAAACTCGGGTCTTGCCGGGTCTTTCTTGGGTTTTGTTTTCGGGGGAATCATCGTCTTCATATGTTTAGCTACATAATGGGATCCTCTCAACTTAAATAATTAAGGATCTAAATTTCAAGCCGACTGGGGAGAAGTCTTTGGGCCCATCTTTAGTGCGAGGGTTCGTGCCCAAAAATTTTGTTTTGGTTTATACATTGATTTTTTCTTGACCCAAGGAATTACGGCTGCAAGTCTCAAACTGTTAAGGGACAAATAGTTTAATGGTTTATTTCAAGACACTGTGATACCCACCTGCTCCTTTTAAGAAATATGTGATCTTGTTGTTCTGGTGACTGGTTCCTGAAAGTGCTGAGCCAATCCGAGATCAAAGATTAAACCTATCCCCATTTTGCTGTAAAATATGTGCACAATCAACTGGTAAGTTGCATGATTTATAGTCCTTGTGAAATGGCAATTATTACACCCCAGGATGCAAAATTATTGGATCGTTTGACTGTTCTGAACCAGATAGTTATCTTAAAATTTTGATCTAATAATACAATGGGGTTACAAGGGGGCAACTAGCGAAAACGGAGACACGAGGGGGCCTGTTAGTCCTCAAATTACTTTGAATCCTTTAAAAGGCACAAGAAGTCCCAATTTCCAATTTAGTTTGTATTTTCCCAAAACTGTTTTATGACAACCCTCCAAACAAAGTGTTCTTGTTAAAAATAATGCATTGAAGGCATCTGGCTTTTTGTCAAATGAGTGTTGCCTCTTACTATGAAGCTTTAACACTTTATAGTAGTGGCTCACTTTCAGACATTGACCATTGTATCGTTTCTTCTGGTCTCATCTGTGGTGAAGTCCATGTTGATCAGGATGAGCGTGATTACGACCATCTCCCCCTATCCCTCACTGTTACCCTTAATGCTACTGCGGAGAAAAACCTTCGTCCCAATTCTAGAAAATGGATTTCTAAAAGAGAATGGAACAAAGCTGACTGGCCTCTTTATTTTTCTACGCTTGTTAGCCTTCTATCAACGATTAAAGTCCCTTTTAAGTTGTTGTGTACAAGCGTTGGGTCCCCACAAGCCAGAATTCAGCTTAATATTTATTATAGCCACATTGTGTCGTGCTTAAAGAGGTCTGAAGAGGTAGCTGTTCCCCTATGTCGCTTTGGAGCAAAAACAAGAAGTTCAATTTGGAAGAATGACCCAGAGCTCAAAACAATAAAAAATAGGGCTAAATTGTGGCTAAAAATTTGTATAGCTTGCGGCCGCCCTTTAAGGGGTAATGTTTTCGATATTAAACAAAGAACAAAGCTTGATTTAAACGCTATCTTCGAAAAATTAGGTACAATGGTACCGAATTTCCTAAGTCTCCTAGCCAGTGGAAAAAAGGGATTAATGTCGCGAAGTTTGATAGATCGCCTACAGCCGACCGAATCCCTAATGTATCATGGATCAATCATTATAGTAACATTTTCGATACAGTGATATATGCGGCTCATTTTCGTTTTGCCAAGCTCTGTTCTAATCTGTTGCCTAAAAAAATCATTCAAGGTCATGTACCTCCTGTTAGTGTTGACCGTGTCAAAAGAAGTGTAGAGAGACTTAGTGCATCAGTGCTTTTCACCTCAACACCGATTCGGAGGAATTAGTTTATCACTTGCAGATACTTTTTCAGATGTGTTTATGTTCTTCTTTAGTCCCTGATTCTTTTTTAGTTGGTAACATTACATCAATTTTGAAACGTGGTAAGGACCCAACTAGTTGCGCTTCGTATAGATCTATTAGGGTTGCTTGTACTTTAAGTAAAGTATTTGAATATGTTTTGCTCCCTGATCTCCTGTCTAATGTAGATTATATGTCTAATCAGTTTGGCTTCAAGCCGTATATAGGATGCCAACATGCTCATCGTGCTATAGTTTCGCGATTACTTGAAGCGCATAAAAATGGTTTTGAGGTTCATTTTTGTGCACTCGATGTTTCAAAACCTTTTGATTCAATTTGCCATAGCCAACTTTGGTATTCTTTAATCCAACTTGGTGCAAATGTGTCTATTATATCAACTCTTCGTTTTTGGTATGCTAATTCATATGTTCGACTCAAGTCAGGTGACACCTACGTTGGTAATATCCCCATCCGTTCTGGTCTTAGGCAAGGAGGAGTTTTATCCCCTTATCTTTTTAATGCTAGTCTTTATTCTGTTTTGCCACGTATTAATCCATCTTGTTTTTTAGGCCTAACTAATCTTTCGTAAACTGCATATGCAGATGCTTTACTTTTGATGATCAGCCGCACTAAATCTAGCCTAATTAAGTCGACCCAGCTTGTTTCTAAGTCTTTTGAGGAAATCGGCCTCAAACTTAATACTGAAAAATGTGAATATTTAGTTTTTAATGCTAAGCATCAAAGTAGTGATCTTGATTATGGTTAATTTTCAGTTAAGCTCGTTTCTTTGATTCGGTGCCTTGGTATTAGTATTTGTTCATCTTTATCGGCTTTTCGATCTTGTGGACTAAATGATATTAAAAGTAAACTTAAAAAAGGGTACGCGAAAATTGTCCCGAACCGAGGCAGATTTTCACGAAAGGCTTTATCCAGACTTTATTCTACATATGGCGATCATTCTATATTGTTTTTTTCCGGTTTGCGCCCGTTGTTTAATAATCAAGATTTGCAGGGTATAAGAGTTCTGTATTTTCGTCATTGTAAATATTTATTGTATCTTCCGCGTTCTTATAGAAATCAGAAGATTATCAGAAATTTTGTGCCATTGATATTATTTTTGCTTATAAAAAAACTCTATGCTAGATTAGGTGCTGAGGCCTGTCAACGCTTGGGCCCTTACCAACCTTTGATTAGACTGTATTAATTGTATTGTTTGTGTTATTTTGTTTTTCTTTCCTTAATGTTTTTACTCCGCTTAATTTGTCAAAACAAGCGGGTAACAAATAAATTATTAGTATTATTTTAAAGAGGAAACAAAATTAATGCATTTTTCAATAGAAAATAAGTTAAAGGCCAAATCAAACATTTTACACAGGACGCCAGAGGAAAAATTCTGATTAGATTATGATGTAGATTATGATTTTTGGTGGTTGAACTATTAGAAGGTAAGCTAATGGTATGTTGATATCATGACTTTCGATATTAAGTTGGTGACCTACACAAGGCCGTATCCAAGAGGGTAGGAGGGTGAAAAGCCCCCCCCCCAAAAAAAAATAATTGTTCTACTCTTAAAAACATAACAAATTTGCATACAATTTTTTTTTTGCGTTTCTATTTATTTTTGCAAAACTCCCCCGAAAAAAACTTCCAAACAAAAAACCGCCAAACAAATATCCTGGATACGGCCGTGGGCCTATATATAAAACAGATTGGTGAACAACTTGAAAAAACAAATTAAAGTTCAACAAATTACTTTTTAAAACTGTTCGTGTTGAGTGGTTGAATCTTTAATGCTACGACTACTACTACTACTACTCCTAACAACACCTCACTGCAGCACCAAGCCACGTGATGCTAACATAGCTACGCACGCTCCTTCTCCATCACAATATATTTCAAGTCTTCTACTTTTCATCCTCCCAAGAAGTTTCCGTTTTTTAATCTTTCCTGGCAACACTCTCCCACTCACATTTGCTTGACTTCCATCCCTTTTTATGCGAGTGCCATGAAATATGTTTCTATTGCGCTTATCGGGTTTTGGGCATATAAGATTATTTTGTGCTACTTTAGGGTTTGAAAAATCTTCCAAATATTCGTACTAAAAGGTTAATTATAAAAAAAACAGTGACTTTACTTGTAAAAAAAAAAATGACTCAAAAAGTTTTTAACGCGAATATTTTCAATCGAGGTAATTCGTGGTCCAGAATTCGATGTTACCTTGAATCTGGTTTCTATTGTTGGCTCCTGTGCATACCTCAAACCAAAAAATGAATAAATCGGCTTATCTTCCAGGAAGCTCTCCATCATGCCGCCTTTGATTGTGGCATAGCCAGGAACATCTAGTATCACAGAATTTGACCATGGGAGGAAAATTAAGAAAAGGAAACCAAAACAATTTATCATCATAGCTTTTTCCGTTTGCGACTGGAGGAAAAAGCTAAAGCAAGAAAATTATTTTAATTCTTATCAGTGGGATACACCGTAAGAAAAATATAGATATTGCAAATATTATTGTTTACATTGTACAATTTATAATTCCTTAGTAAATGAAAAGTGAACAGGTGACATAGATAAAATAAGAGAAGAATTATCTCAACTGTGCAAACAGGTAAAACACTCATAAATAGAACATGGTGACAGCTCTAAATTCGTCAATGTTTGTTGGAATAGCGAAGAATAGCCATAATAGCCAGGGCTCAGGGTGTTTTTCTACAGTTTTTTTTTTCACAGCCCATGATGTTTTTTTCACAGTTGGAAAAAGTTTGGAAGAATAGGAAGATAAGTCTGCAAACCAATATTAGAATATTGGAAGCCACATTGATGACAGTGGTGAAATCAAACAGTTGGTGGTAACGAACTGTAGCAAGGAGAGACCCGGCTCAAATAGTAACCAAAACTCTAAAAAACCGAATTTTGATCCTAAAAGATATATCAAAAGAATCGAATTTTAATGATGATTTTAAATATATAAGCTTCATCAAGTTTAGTCTTACCCATCAAAAGTTACGAGCCTGAAAAAATTTGCGCTATTTTAGAAAATAGGGGGAAACACCCCCTAAAAGTCATAAAATCTTAACGAGATTCAGCGTATCAGAGAACGATGTTTCAAGCTCCTATCTACAAAAATGTGGAATTTTATATTTTTTGCCAGAAGGCAGATCACGGATGCGCGTTTATTTGTTTGTTTATTTGTTGTTTTTTTTCCCAGGGGTGATCGTATTGACCCAGTTGTCCCAGAATGTTGTGAGAGGGCTCATTCTAACGGAAATGAAAAGTTCTAGTGCCCTTTTTAAGTGAACAAAAAATTGGAGAGCACCTAGGCCCCCTCCCACGCTAATTATTTTCCCAAAGTCAACGGATCAAAATTCTGAGATAGCCATTTTATTCAGCGTAGTAAAAACACCTTATAACTATGTCTTTGAGGACGACTTACTCCCCCACAGTCCCCGTGGGAGGGGCTACAAGTTACAAACTTTGACCAGTGCTTACATATAGTAATGCTTATTGGGAAGTGTACAGGCGTTTTCAGGGGGATTTTTGGTTGGGGGAGGGGTTGAAAAGAGGGGGATATGTTGGGAGAAATTTCCATCGAGGAATTTGTCATGGGGGAAAAAAATTTCCATGAAGGGAGCGCTGGATTTTCTAGCATTATTAAAAAAAAACTGAAAAAATAAATACGAAAAGTTTTTTCAACTGGAAGTAAGGAGCAGCATTAAAACTTAAAACGAACAAAAATTATTACGCATATGAGGAGCTCACTCCCTCCTAATCCCTCGCTCTTTACGCTAAAGTATTTTTAGTAATTTCAACTATTTATTCTGGGGATTTTGGGATTCAGGGGTCATTCTTAATGAATTGGGACAAAATTTAAGCTTTAGTGTAAAGAGCGAGGTACTGACGAGGGGGCGAACCCCCTCATATATGTAAAAATAACATGAGAATACAAAAGTTCTTTACGTAAGCTAATTTATAAGTTACGTAAATCTTTTACTAATAAAAAGGTTCGTAAAAAATTAAAAGTTCTAGTTGCGTTTTTAATTAAACAAAAAATAGGAGGGTAAATAGGCTTCCTCCCTTGCTCTGTTTTTTCTCAAAATCATTCGATCAAAATTATGAGAAAGCCATTTAGCCAAAAAAAAGATATGCAAATTTCATTTTAATTATTCCTCTATGGAGAGCCAAAATCAAAACATGCATTGATTCAAAAACGTTCCTGTAGTAGTAGTAGTAGTAGTAGTAGTAGTAGTAGTAGTAGTAGAACAATTTTATTAGGAATAAACATTTCTTAATCAATAGCACAACATAAGCGAAGCTTGCGAGGCTGTGCTAAATTCAAAGAAAATAAAGAGTCAATATGGAGAATAAGAAAATATGGAGAATGAGACCATATACCGAAATCAACAAAAAAAAAACAAAAAAAAACAAAATAAACAATACACTCCCTCGCGTGACCCCAAGAAAAAAAAAAAAAAAAAACATAAATATTACAAATGAATAAGCTATGTAAAATTTATTTTAGCTAATCTGTTTCAAAAGCATACCTACCGAGCAACTCCACACGTAAATCAGACTTAAACTGGTCAAGGCTACCTATTTCCTTGATATCTAAACTCAGTTTATTCCAAAGTTTTGAAGCTCTGTAAATAAGTGAAAAAAAAACCTACTTGAAACTAATCGAGGAACCTCAGTATTACCTCGTATCCGAGTAATGTGGTGGTGAACATCAGGTTGGTTCAGAAATTAAATAAAAAAAAACAAGTTTTTTTTTTTAACTGAAAGTAAGGAGCGACATAAAAATTTAAAACGAACAGAAATTACTTCGTATATGAAAGGGGCTGCTTCCTCATCAACGCTCTTTATTATTTTATTATTTTTATTATTTATTATATTTATTTATTATATTATTTTAGCTCTTTATGCTAAAGTTTTTTACGGTTTTAAAAAGAAAAATTGAGATAAAGAGTCAAACTTTAGCGTAAAGAGCGGGTCTTGAGGAGAGAACAGCCCCTTTCATATACGAAGTAATTTCTGTTCGTTTTAAGTTTTAATGCCGCTCCTTACTTTCAGTAAAAAAAAAAACTTGTTTTTTTTTATTTAATATGTTCCTGAAGCAGCCGCGCTTGCAACATTTTGCTGTCAAGAAACACAAAGGAAAATAGCCAATAATCACTTAGTCGTTTGGGCCTTAAAAGTGGTTGAATATTTTTTGTTACAAGCTGCATTAATTCAGTCTTAATTAATAACTACATTAATTGAATCAATTGTAAAAATTCGTTCTATTGAGTTCTAGATTCTTCCATTATTATTCACTATCTTCAGTATCACAACAAAATCGCTAACGCCAATTGTCCATAGGGTGCTAGCTAACGACTCCAAATTTTTCGACCAATCTAGAGCTCTACGTGAATCATTTTACGTCTAACGGAGGGAATTATCTTCCCGTATGCTTTCTATTCAAAGTTGCGTTATCCGACCACAAGGTGAAGTAGGTCTGTAGTATAATCAGGATATATCAATATCTATATCAGGTAAAATATAAAAGTAGGTACATTGAATTTCGTCAAGTTAGTAACTGACTGATTGACTGAATGCATTAGATATTTCACAAAACCCCAAAATATAAAATAATCGTCGGTTAAAAGTTGCTGAATAATCTAGAGACACACATGAAAAGTTTCTCATTGCACGAAAGGTATTTTATGTCACATTGCTTCTCCTTGAAGTTGAGTTTGTTGCACCACAAGGTGACATATCTAGTAATCAGTCAGTTCTTAAAAATGATCAAATATTTTTTTTTCAGCGGTAATCATGGTTTTATTAACAATGGTATTAATTGACGAAGTATTTTCATTGTCTTATGTTGTTCCACTTTTTTTCTGATCACCCGCTCTTTTCTGATCACTCACTCTTTTTTGCCTACTCCTTAACCCTGTGCTTGCACTTGTCCCTGATAACACGGGAATAGTCTTGGGAGGATATCTTTGTGAACTATTTGCATATGCTGATGACATAAATCGTCTGAAGGGGTAAATAGAGGAAATCCAAGTCAGCGCAAACGTTATCGACGAAGCAGCTAA
>NC_088867.1:56258174-56368174 GCF_032884065.1 Artemia franciscana
AAGATATAGTTATAAAAATTTTCAACTATGATGAACAAAATGAATATCTCAAAACTATGATCGGTTTACTTGGGACGGGGGTGTGAGAATGAGAGGGGGGCTAACTACCCTTGTTTGTTTTTGGTCACTTAAAAAGTTACTAGAGCTACTGATTTCCGATCGAATGGGCCCTCTCCCAGTTTTCCACGATCACTGGTTTGATATGATCACTTCTGGAAAAAAAAATCAAATAAATATCCATACATCCGTGATCATTCTTATGGCAAATAAAAAAAAATGCAAAATTCCAAATTCTTGTACATTCAGCTTGTACAAATCAATACAGTAGGCTTCTCTGGTATGATGAATCTGATGAAGTGATTTTAATTAAGATCAATTGATGTTTGGGGATGTTTCTCCTCTTTTTCAAAAACCGGAAAAACTTTATCGGGCTTGCAACTTTTGATGGGTACCATTAAAAGATCAGTTTTACATATCAAACCATTCATGGTAACGAACTGTAAGTAAGAAGTGACCCGGCTCAATCGTAACCAAAACTCTAAAAAACTGGATTTTGATACCAATAAGAAAATGACGACGAAGACCACATTGCCAATAGGGAGTTTCTTAAGACAGTGGAAAACAAATTAGAATGAATATCTCGGCCCTATGTCCAAGGGCCGTCCTCAGCAATACGAATAAGAAAAAACAACTTACAAGTGGACAAAATCGATAAGACTAAAATAAACAGTTTTTCAAAACCTGTCACTAATAGACCTATAAGATCAGCAGCTAAAAAAGCTAAAACCTGTTTTTAAATCATTTTCTTTCATTTCAATGAATTGCCTCGTTTCATAACAATTTATTTATCAGTCCAGGTTGAATTAAATAAAAAAAAAAAACTAGTTTCTTAACTGAAAGTAAGGAGCGACCTTAAAATTTAAAACGAACAGAAATTACCCCGTATATGAAATGGGTTGTCCCCTCCGCAATCCCTCACTCTTTACGGTGAAATTTTTAATTGTTTTAAGAAGTAGAATTGTGGCAAAGATTCAAACTTTAGCGTAAAGAGCGAGGGATTGCGGAGGGGAGAACCCATTTCATATACGGGGTAATTTCTGTTCGTTGTAAGTTTTTATGTTGCTCCTTACTTTCAGTTAAAAAAACTAGTTTTTTTTATTTAATTTCTGAACGTTTTTAAATTAATGCATGTTTGATTTTAACTCTCCGCAAAAATTATTAAAATGAAATTTGCATATCAATTCTTTTTTTGGCTAAATGGCTTTCTCTTAGTTTAGAAATAAGGGGTGGGGAAGGAGGCGTAGTTGCCCTCCAATTTATAAGGTTACTTAAAAAGGCAACTAGGACTTTTAATTTTTAACGAACGTTTTTATTAGTACAAAATTTTTGTAACTTAAGAATTAACATACGTAACAAACTTTTATATTCTTATATTTTTATATGAGGGGGTTTGTCCCCTCGTTAATACCTCGCTCTTTACACTAAATCTTAAGTTTTGTCCCAATTCTTTAAGAATGACCCTTTAATCAGAAAGGCCGTAGAATAAATAGTTGAAATTACTAAAAATACTTTAGCATAAAGAGCGAGCTATCAATCTCCTCCTAAATACCTTGCTCGTTATGCTAAAGTATTTACTTTCATTTAAATTACTTATTATTTCAGTAAATTACTTTCAATTGAAAAAACTTTTTCAAGTTTATTTTTTCATTGTTTTTTTTATAGTAATGCTAGAAAATACTGCGCCCATTTCATTGACTTTCTATTCCCCCATGACATATTCCTCCAAGGAAAGCTCATCCCACTTAGCCCTCTCCCCTCAACCCCATCCCCCAAACCAAAAAAAATCCCCCTTAAAACGTCTGTACACTTCCCAATAACCATTACTGTATTTAAACACTGGTCAAAGTTTGTAACTTGCAGCCCCTCCCCAGGGACTTTGGGGGAGTAAGTCATCCCCAAAGACATAGTTACAATGTTTTCGACTATGTGAAACAAAATGGCTATCTCAAAATTTCGATCCGTTGACTTTGGAAAAAAATGAGCGTGGGAGGGGGCCTAGATACCCTCCAATTTTTTCGGTCACTTAAAAAGGGCACTAGAACGTTTCATTTCCGTTAGAATGAGCCCTCTTGCGACATTCTAGGACCACTTGGTCGATACCATGACCCCTGGGGAAAAAAAAACAAAAAACAAATAAACACGCACCCGTGATCTGTCTTCTGGCAAAAAAAATGAAATTCCACATTTTTGTAGATAGGAGCTTGAAATTTTGGGGTTCTTTGATACGCTGAATGCGATGGTGGGATTTTTGTTTAGATTATAGGAGTTTTAGGGGGTGTTTCCCCCTATTTTCCAAAATAAAGTAAATTTTCTCAGGCTCGTAACTTTTGATGACAAAGACTAAATTTGATGAAACTTACATATTTAAAATCAGCATAAAATTCCAATCCTTTGATGTATCTCTTAGCATCAAAATTCCGATTTTTAGAGTTTCGTTTACTATTGAGCCGGGTCGCTCCTTACTACAGTTCGTTACCACGAACTGTTACTTTGCTGAAGTAAGGATGCTGAGACTGTTTTGAAAAACTGTTAATTTTAGTTTGATTGATTTTCGGTGTTTGATACCAATAAGGTATATCAAAAGAATCGGGGTTTTGTGCTGGTTTCAAATTTTTTAAGTTATCAAAAATTGGAGGATAACTAGGCCCCCTCCCAAGTCCTTTTTTCGCAAAATTGTCCGATCAGAATATTGAGAAAGCAATTTTGTTCAGGATAGTTGACAGACTGATTAACTATGCATTTGGGGATATAATGACCCTCCCATAGCACCTGAGGATAGGTCTTTAAGTTACAAAATTTGCCTATTATTTACGTAAGGTATTTGTTATTGGGAATTATGCATACATTTTTTTGGGGTGGGGGGTCTGCTGGTGGGATTTTCCTCGGGGACAATTTTTTTCATAGTGAGGGAAGTTCGCAGGGGGGAATTGTTTAGGGGAAATTTTACACTGGGGGAATTTGTCAGATTTACTATAAGAAATTCTTCTAATGTCTTGCTTTCTCCTTTACGTCTCAATTTTACGCGTGGAGACGTTAAGGGTAATTGCCCAAGGTAATTTTTCACCAGGATCGAAATGTCTGGAGAATAAATCCTTGGGCAGGAGAGATTTTTTCGCAGAGAAATAGCCAGATTCCCTTGCATTATTTAAAAACCGATCAGAAACAAAATTAAAAACACAAGGTTTTTCAACTAAAGTAAGGAGCAACATTAAAACTTAAAAAGAACAGAAATTATTACGTATATAAGGGGGATACTCCTCCACAACACCTTGCCCTTTACGAAAAAGTTTGAATTCATTCCCAATCTTTTAAGAAGTACTCCTGAACCATTATGTTCGTATGATCAGAACATTAAGAAGTTTTTTTTCTTAAGTACTAAAAACTTTTAGCTTAAAGAGCTAGGTGTTGTGAAGGAGTAACCCCATTATATACATAATAATTTCTGTTCGTTTTAAGCTTTAATATTGCTTCTTACTTTCCTTTGTAAAAACTTGTTTTTTGAAATTCAGTTTTGAATAACCATCAAAATTCAATTCTTTTGATATATCCATTGTTATCAAGACTCTGTTCCTAGAGTTTTGCGTCGATCCTTCCTTACACTTAATATAATATGGATCAAAATTGTCTGAAGGATTGTTCTAAGGGGTGGATCATCCTCGTGAGGAAATCTCCGAGGGGAAATTTTTGTAGGAGCAACTTTCCACAGGAGTTCAGGAGATTTTCAGTAAAAAATTTCCACGTAGGGTGGATACCAAACATGATTGAAAAAACGATCAGAAATGAACGTCTTTTTCAAATGAAAGCATACTAAGGAGAATCTTTCAGGCGAAATCATCTGCAGGAAGTTTTCTGTGGGATTTCAGCAAAGATAGAGTTGTCCAGGGGGAAATCTATGGGGGTATTTTACATAGGAGGAATTTTACTTTGAAACTTTTCAGTTGGGGAGTGGGGAATTTTCCATGGATGGGAGCTAAATTTCTTGACATTATATGAAAAATGATTAAAAATTAAATTAAAAAAACATGTTTTTCAACTGAAAGTAAGGGGCGAGATTAAAATTTAAAAGGAACGGAAATGATTCCGTATATGAGGGGGGTTGCTAACTCTTCAACATCTCCTTCTTTACGATAAAATATCCCTTTTTGTTCCAATTCTTTAAGAATGACTCCTGAAACACAAGGGTTATTTAATTAGAATAAGAAGCTGTTTTAAAAGTTCAAAAATACTTTAGCGTTAAGAACCAGGTATTGAGAAGAGGCCACCGCCCTTGTATACGGAATCATTTCTGTTGGTAATACGTTTTGCTGTTGCTCTTCATTTTCAGTTAGAAAAACTTCTTTCTTTAAAATTTTAATTCTGATCATTAAGATTATGAGTCTATACATAATTACGAGTCATTTCAAAATCAGTTGAAACTTGTGGAGTAGAACCTGGTTGGTTTTCAGTCGTGATAAAATAAAAACAGATATATATTAAACCTGTCTAAGCATAAAAATCTAGATCTGGTCACCTTCGTTTAATTATTTAGTTGCAAATTAATTAATTAATGCCAGTGATTTGGAGAGCAATGTTTAATGTCTTATAGTTGATTTAAAAAATTATTAATATATTTCCTAGACATATAACGGAACTTTATGTCTATTTCCAGTTGAAGTAGATAGTAAAGGAAATCTACCGAATATGGATGTTTTACTTTGTTCTCTACCGACAAGGGTTCATTGTTAGTAAACTCTCAGTAAAAACTGTCGGCATTGTTCACTATTATTGCTTACTATCTGCTTAATTGTTCAATCAGTGTAATCAGTGTAATTAATCAGTGTAAATGGCATGACCAGTGAATCTTTCAACAATAACTGTAAAAGAATGGGTAGGAAAATAGCTCATGTTTTCATTAATTGTAAGTTGACGCCGGAAACAAGGACTATTAATATTATAAGTACGATTAGTTGTCCTGATCAAGCACTCAAGCACGATTTTTTTTTTGGGGGGGGGGTGTATAATAAAAAAGTAAATTTTGCTTGATATTTGCCATAAGGAGGAAGTGACCAGAAATTTATAAAAATTAAGATCTCGGAAGGATGGAAGATGGGCCTCATTGCTCCTTCCTACGAATGTGCTTAGTTACGTCATTTTCAGCCAAAAGGACCAATGAGGACTTAGGATCGCCTATGACATGACATAAATTCTAAAAACAGCATTTTTCTCTTTAATTCTCAAGATTTTTCTTGTTGCAGAGGCAGTTGATGAAGTCTAGCCTTAGGTGAAACAAATATGCATTGAAGCAAAGCCATTAATAGTCGACATTAAATAGAAAAAAAATGTTCTTTCAGCTCAAAGTTATTAGCAACAGTAAAACTTAAAACGAACAGAAACTATTTGGTATATGAGGGGGGTTGCCAGGGCTGTCGTTTCAGGGGGGGCAAGGGGGTGGCAGTTGCTCCCTCCCAATAATTTGGAGAAAACGAGTATATAGCTCATGCCCATTGACTATCCAGATATGGACCCCTTTTACTCCCCTAATAAAAATGCTGGAACTTTTCCTCTTGAGTTGCCTCTTCCTCAACACCTCGTTCTTCACGCTAAAGTTTTTTAGCGCTTTTAAAAGAGCTTCTTATTGTTCTAATTAAATGACCTTTGTGTTTAAGGAGTTGTAATAAAGAACTGGGAAAACATTTAAACTTCAGCGTAAATAGTGAGACGTTGATGATAGCCCTCATATAGGTAATGATATCTGTTCGTTTTAAGTTTTGATGTTGCTCCTTACATTGGGTAAAAAAAATTGTTTTTTAATTGAACTTCTGATCCTTTTTAAATAACCCCGTGAAATCTGGATCCACCTCTATGAAAAATACTCCCCCACAAAGAAAGATTATCTAGAAAATTCAATCCCAAGAAAATCTTGCCCCGAACAATTATCCTTAACATCTAGACACGTAAAATTGGGTCAGAGAAGAGACAGTAAAATAAATAGAATGAATTTCATACAGGAATTCTGGCATTTTCCTTCAAGAATAAAATTTTCTGAAATATTCACCCCCCCCGGAAACTTCCCTCCCCATGGAAAATTTTTCTCGTAGAAAATCCCCAAAGCAGAAAGTTCACTACCCCTACCTGAAAAATTTATGTACACTTCGCAAAAACAAACACTATACATACACAATGTTCGAATTTAACTTAAAGACCTTTCCCCAGGAGTTATAGGGGGGATAATGTTAATTCCAAAGGTATATTTATTGGACCTTTCAATTATGCTGAATAAAATATCTATCTCAAACTTTGATCGGACGATTTCAAAGAAAAAGGGGCGTGGGACTTTAATTTACGCTCGAACAAGTCCTCTCCCGATGTTCTAGGGCCATTGGCTCGAAATGATCAACCCAAGGGGAAAAACGAGAAAAGAAATAAACTCGCATCTGTGATTTTTATAATGGCAGAACATACAAAATTCGACATTTTTGCAGATAGGAGCTTGAAACCACTACATTACGGTTTTCTGATACGCTGATTCTCATGGTGTTGTTTTTCATTAAGAAAAAAGGGCGTGAGAGGGAGGCTAGTTGCCCTCCAATCTTTGTGTCGCTTAAAATAGTACAAGATCTTTTAATTTCTGCTCGAATAAGCCTGCTCCCAATGTTTTAGGATCATTAGATGGAAACGGTCACCCCGTGAAAGACAACAACAAATTAACACGCATCTGTGATCTTTTTTTGGGGGAAAATATGCGAAATACTAAACGTTTGCAGATAGGAGCTTGAAATCTCTGCTTCAGAGTTTTCTGATGCGCTGAATCGTATGGTATGATTTGACTCTTTGACTTTTAGAGGGTGTTTCCCCTGTTTTCGAAAATCAGGCAAATTTTCTCAAGCTGGTAGTCTTTCATAAGTAACCCTAAACTTAATCAATCGTACATATTTGGAATTAGCATAATATATATATATATATATATATATATATATATATATATATATATATATATATATATATATATATATATATATATATATATATATATATACTGATATACAATCGGAGAGCCAAATACTTGTTGATATACTGATATACAAGAATATTGATTTTTTTAATTTATCCACTAATTTCAAACTCTGTTTCTTAGAGTTTCGGTTACTATAAAGCCGCGTCATTCCAAGCTTTCAGTTTCTTACCACGACCAGTTTTCGGCTCTTTTCCCAGGTCAATTTGTTGCCCTTTCCCGAGTGCTTTAACGTCGTTAAATAAGGGAAATATACCCGCGCGCACTAGCAAACTGAGTGTTGCATGAACCGAACTGGACTGTAAAAACAGAAATTCAACTTTATTTAAATATAATCTGCTCTTTACTGAAGAAAACAAAATGGCCGTGGATTGTCAGTTTAATATGCACTAAATTGGTATTTACTGCTTAAAGTTTTGATATTTTTTTTCTATTAAAGGAAAAAGGAAAATACTGAAAATATTTAATATTCTTTCTGTTTCCAGTAAAGTACATATTAGGTTCTGATCTTAAGAAGGCACGGGGTTGTCAGCCCTACATGTTAGTTTTTGCTCGTTTTGAGAATTCTGCTATATTAAATAGTAAAAAGCTTTAGCATAAAGAGCGGGGCGTTGAGAAGGGAACAGCCCCTTTCATAGACGGAGTAATTTCTGTTCGTTTTAAGTTTTAATGTCGCTCCTTACTTTCAGTTAAAAAAACTAGTTTTTTTTATTTAATTTCCGAACGTTTTTGAATTAATGCATGTTTGATTTTGGCTCTCCGCACATAAATTATTAAAATGAAGCTTGCATATTAATTCTTTTTTTGGCTAAATGGCTTTCTCTTTGTTTTGATCAGACGATTTTGAGAATAAAGGGGTGGGGAGGAGGCTTAGATGTCTTCCATTTTTTGTAACTTGAAAAGGCAACTAGAACTTTTAATTTTTAACGAATGTTTTTATTAGTAAAATATATCCATCTTACAGAATCATAGAATTAACTTACGTAACGAACTTCGATATTCTTATATTTTATTATGTATATGAGGGGATTTGTCCCCTCGTTAATACCTCATTCTTTACACTAAAGCTTAAATTTCGTCCCAATCAAACAGTTCGTGGTAACGAACTGTAGTAAGGAGCGACCCGGCTCAATAGAAACCAAAACTATAAAAATGAAATTTCGATACCAATAGCTACATCAAAAGAATTGCATTTTAATGCTGATTTTAAATATATAAGTTTCATCAAGTTTAGTCTTACGCATCCAAAGTTACGAGCCTGAGAAAATTTGCGTTATTTTAGAAAATAGGGGGAAACACACCCTAAAAGTTATAGAATTTTAACGAAAATTACACCATCAGATTCAGCGTATCTGAAAACCCCACTGTAAAAGTTTCAAGCTCCTATCTACAAAAATATGGAATTTTGTATTTTTTGCCAGAAGGCAAATCACGGATGCGTGTTTATTTGTTTTTTTTCCCCAGGGGTGATCGTATCGACCCAGTTGTCCTAGAATGTTGCAAGAGGGCTCATTCTAACGGAAATGAAAAGTTCTAGTGCTCTTTTTAAGCGACCAAAAAATTGGAGGCACCTAGGTCCCCTCTTACGCTAATTATTTTCCCAAAGTCAACGGATCAAAATTCTGAGATAGCCATTCTATTCAGCGTAGTCGAAAAACCTTATAACTATGTCTTTGGAGACGACTTACTCCTCCACAGTCCCCGTGGGAGGGGCTACAAGTTACAAACTTTGACCAGTGCTTACATATAGTAATGGTTATTGGGAAGTGTACTGGCGTTTTCAGGAGGATTTTCTGGTTGGGGGAGGGGTTGAGAAGAGAGGGAATGACTGGGGGAACTATCCATCGAGGAATTTGTCATGGGCGAAGAAAATTTCCATGAAGGGAGCGCAGGATTTACTAGCATTATTTAAAAAAAAACAATGAAAAAATAAATATGAAAAAGTTTTTTTCAGCTGGAAGTAAGGAGCAGCATTAAAACTTAAAACGAAAAAAAATTATTACCCATATGAGGGGCTCACCTCCCCCTAATACCTCGCTCTTTGCGCTAAAGTATTTTTAGTAATGTCAACTATTTACTCTACGGCTTTTGTGATTCAGGGGTCATTCTTAACGAATTGGGACAAAATTTAAGATTTAGTGTAAAGAGAGAGGTACTGACGAGGGGGCGAACCCTCTCATATGTGTAATAAAAACATGAGAATAAAAAATTCTTTACGTAAGCTAATTTATAAGTTACGTATATCTTTACTAATAAAAAGATTCGTAAAAAATTAAAAGTAAGGAGCGACCCGGCTCAATAGTAACCAAATCTCTAAAAAATGGAAATTTGGTACCAGTAGCTACATCAAAAGAATCGCATTTTAATGCTGATTTTAAATATTTAAGTTTCATCAAGTTTAGTTATACCCATCAAAAGTTCCGAGCCTGAGAAAAAAAATTTTGTTTGTTTTTTTTTTTTTTTTTTCTCCCAGGGGTGATCGTATCGACCCAATTGTCCTAGAATGTTGCGAGAGGGCTCATTCTAACGGAAATAAAAAGTTCTAGTGCCCTTTTGAAGCAACACAAAATATTGGACGGCACCTAGGCCCCCTCCCACGCTAATTATTTCCCCAAAGTCAACGGATCGAACTTCTGAGATAGCCATTTTATTCAACGTAGTCGAAAAACCTTATAACTATGTCTTTGGGGACGACTTACTCCCCCACAGTCCCCGTGGGAGGGGTTACAAGTTCAAAACTTTGACCAGTGCTTACATATAGTAATGGTTATAGGGAAGTGTACAGTTGTTTTCAGGAGGATTTTTTGGTTGGATGCAGGGGTTGAGAAGAGGGGGATATGCTGGGGGGAACTTTCCATCGAGGAATTTTTCATGGGGGAGGAAAATTTCCATGAAGGGAGCGCAGGATTTACTAGAATTACTTAAAAAAAAGACAATGAAAAAATAAATATGAAAAAGTTTTTTTCAGCTGGAAGTAAGCAGCAGCATTAAAACTTAAAACGAACAGAAATTATTACCCATATGAGGGGCTCACCTCCTCCTAATACCTTGCTCTTTACGCTAAAGTATTTTTAGTAATTTCAACTATTTATTCTGCGGCTTTTGTGATTCAGGGCTCATTCTTAATGAATTGGGACAAAATTTAAGATTTAGTGTAAGGAGCGAGGTACTGTTGAGGGGGCGAAACCCCTCATATATGTAATAAAAACATGAGAATACAAAAGTTCTTTACGTAAGCTAAATTATAAGTTACGTATACCTTTTACTTATAAAAAGATTCGTAAAAAATTAAAAGTTCTAGTTGTCTTTTTAATTAACCGAAAATATGAGGGCAGCTAGTCTTCCTCCCCCGCTCTTTTTTTCAAAATCATTCGATCAAAATTACGAGAAAGCCATTTAGCCAAAGAAAATAAATAAATAAATATCGTTTTAATTATTCCTCTGCGGAGAGCCAAAATCAAAACCTGCATTGATTCAAAAACGTTCAGAAATTAAATAAAAAAAAACAAGTTTATTAAATGAAAGTAAGGAGCGACAATAAATCTTAAAACGAACAGAAATTACTCCGTATATGAAAAGGGCTTTTCCTTCTCAACGCCCCGCTCTTTACGCTAAAGTTTTTTACTGTTTTAAAACGTAGAGTTAAGAGAAAGAGTCAAACTTTAGCGCAAAGAGCGGGGCGATGAGAAGGAATAGCCCCTTTCATATACGGAGTAATTTCTGTTCGTTTGAAGCTTTAATGTCGCTCCTTACTTTCATTTAAAAAACTTGTTTTTTTTATTTAATTCTTTAAGAATTACCCCTGAATCAGAAAGGCTGTACAATAAAAAGTTGAAATTACTAAAAATGCTTTAGCGTAAAGAGATACTTAGGAGGAGATGAACCCCTCATATGCATAATAATCTCTGTTCGTTTTAAGTTTCAATGCTGCTCCTTACTTTCAGTTGACAAAACTTTTTCATATTTATTTTTTCATTGTTTTTTATAATATTTTTAGAAAATCCAGCCCCCCCCCCTTCATTGAATTTCTCTTCCCCCATGACATATTCCTCTAAGGAAAGATCCTCCCACATAGCCCCCTCTCCTCAACCCCCCCCCAAACCAAAATAATCCCCTTGAAAAACGTCTGTACACTTCCCTATAACCATTACTGTATGTAAACACTGGTCAAAGTTTGTAACTTGCAGCCCCTCCCCCGGGGACTGTGGGGGAGTCAGTCATCCCAAAGACATAGTTATTATGATTTTCGACTATGCTGAACAAATGGCTATCTCAAAATTTCAATCCGTTGACTTAGGGAAAAAAATAGCTTGGGAGGGAGCCTAGGTGCCCTCCAATTTGTTGGTCACTTAAAAATGGCACTAGAACTTTTCATTTCCGTTAGAATGAGCCCTCTTGCGACATTTTAGGACCACTCGGTTGATATGATGACCACTGGGAAAAAAAACAAAAACGAATAAAAACGCACCCGTGATCGGTCTTTTGGCAAAAAAATACGAAGTTCCGCATTTTGTAGATTATACAGTAGGATTCTCTGATACGCTGAATGCGATGGTGTGATTTTCGTTAAGATTCTATGATTTATAGGGGGTGTTTCCGCCTATTTTCCAAAATAAGGCAAATTTCAATAAGGCAAGAATCAGAAAGATACTAAAGAAGTGCTACGGTTGCCAGGAAAAGAAATTTGAGCTTTCTCATTGCTCCTCATATATGTAATAAAAACATGAGAATACAAAAGTTCTTTACGTAAGCTGATTTATAAGTTACGTATATCTTTTACTCATAAAAAGATTCGTAAAAAATTAACAGTTCTAGTTGCCTTTTTAATTAGCCGAAAATCTGAGGGCAGCTAGGCTTCCTCCCCCGCTCTTTTTTTTCAAAATCATTCGATCAAAATTACGAGAAAGCCATTTAGCCAAAAAAAAAAAAAAAAAAAAAATACAAATTTCGTTTTAATTATTCCTCTGCGGAGAGCCAAAATCAAAACATGCATTGATTCAAAAACGTTCAGAAATTAAATAAAAAAAACTAGATTTTAAAATGAAAGGAAGGAGCGACATTAAAACTTAAAACGAACAGAAATTACTCCGTATATGAAAGGGGCTTTTCCTTCTCAACGCCCCACTCTTTACGCTAAAGTTTTTTACTGTTTTAAAACGTAGATTTAAGAGAAAGAGTCAAACTTTAGCGCAAAGAGCTGGGCGTTGAGAAGGAATAGCCCCTTTCATATACGGAGTAATTTCTGTTCGTTTTAAGTTTTAATGTCGCTCCTTACTTTCATTTAAAAAGCTTGTTTTTTTTTATTTAATTCTTTAAGAATGACCCCTGAATCTGAAAGGCCGTAAAATAAAAAGTTGAAATTACTAAAAATACTTTAGCGTAAAGAGGTACTTAGGAGGAGATGAACCCCTCATATGCATAAGAATCTCTGTTCGTTTTAAGTTTCAATGCTGCTCCTTACTTGCAGTTGAAAAAACTTTTTCATATTTATTTTTTCATAGTTTTTTTTATAATATTTCTAGAAAATCCAGCCCCCCTTCATTGAATTTCTCTTCCCCCATGACATATTCCTCTAAGGAAAGATCCTCTAAGGAAAAATTTTGATCCGTTGACTTAGGGAAAAAATTAGCGTGGGAGGGAGCCTAGGTGCCCTCCAATTTGTTGGTCACTTAAAAAGGCACTACAACTTTTCATTTCCGTTAGAATGAGCCCTCTTGCGACATTTTAGGACCACTGGGTCGATATGATGACCGCTGGGAAAAAAAAAACAAAAAACGAATAAAAACGCACCCATGATCGGTCTTTTGGCAAAAAATACGAAGTTCCGCTTTTTGTAGATTATACAGTAGGATTCTCTGATACGCTGAATGCGATGGTGTGATTTTCGTTAAGATTCTATGATTTATAGGGGGTGTTTCCGCCTATTTTCCAAAATAAGGCAAATTTTCTCAGGCTCTTAACTTTTGATGACAAAGACTAAATTTGATGAAACTTACATATTTATAATCAGGATAAAAATCCTA
Organism: Artemia franciscana; assembly: GCF_032884065.1. NCBI lineage: Eukaryota > Metazoa > Arthropoda > Branchiopoda > Anostraca > Artemiidae > Artemia > Artemia franciscana. The sequence continues at coordinate 56,271,249 of NC_088867.1, forward strand.
TTCTTTTGATGTATCTATTAGTATCAAAGTTCCGTTTTTTAGAGTTTCGTTTACTATTGAGCCGGGTCGCTCCTTACTACAGTTCATTATCACGGAACTGTTTGATTTCTGTTTGTTTCGGGTTTCATCTATTTATGGATGGTGATTTGTGGTAGTTTTACACTGGGAAGGTTATTTGAATTTGTTTCTGTTCATTTTTGGCTTAATGGAACTCTTTACTTTTTACAAAAATTGTTTTGTTGAAATTTTTTTAATTATCATAAATCAAATAGATGTGCGTCTGGGGATGACATGACCCCTTTTATTAAGCCTGCATGAATATAGAGTTTTCGTTTAATTGAAAGTCCCCCTAAATGTTCTCTAAGAGTTTCACCTTAATACCTTTTTTTTATTTTCTTAGAACAGGGCCCTTCGTCCAGAAGAAACTGTTATAGGAACTTCAAAAATGGCATACTTGATTGAAAATTGAAAAGGCTAGTACACTTTCAAATAGTCAAAAGTGATAGGAGGGCGACTAGACCCCCCCTTCCCATGCCCATTAATTCCCCAAGCACATTTAATAAAAATTTTGAGATAGCCATTGTGTTCAGTGTAGTTGAAAGGTCCGGAGATTATGTCTTAGAGGATGACACCAACCACCCTACAGTCCCCAGGGCAAAGGGGATAACTCATGCCCTCAGACCAAATAAGATTCTTATCGAAAGGCTGGTCATGCTTTGCAGGAGGCTCCTCAGATTGGTAATCAGAAGTTTTAGTTCCATTTTTAAGAGTGAAAGTACTCGTAGGACCGATATCCCACCCCACGTCGTATTTTCACGAAATACATCTGATAGAAATTTTGATATCGTCATTTGTTCAAAAAATAGTCCAAAGGTCACAGAATAAGGCTTTTGGAGATGACATAACCCCAAAGAGTCTGGGGGCAAGGGTTGTTAGTTATGCCGCGAGGGCATACAGATTTCTTATGGAGGGAGTGGTCGTCTAAACTATAGAGGAGGTTCATTTGATTGGAAATGTATAATTCTAGTTCCCTTTTAAGAATAAAAATGAGGGAGAACAGCTAGCCTCCCCCAGTCTTAAATCCCCTTTTCCCCAAATGCATCCGATCGAAACTGTGATATAGTCATTTGGTTCACAATTGTCCAAAGAGCATATAACAGTGTCTTTAGGATGGACACAATCCCCCAGAGGCCAGGGGCAAGGGTTAGAAATTATGTCCCGGGGCATACAAGGACTTTATGGAACAGTTCGTCCTACAAACTTTCATCGAATGGGGTGGGGCTTATGCGATAAGAAGTAGGGAGTAATAGTGCCCTTTATAAGAGTCAAAAGTGAATGGAGGGCAACCATTCCCCCTCAAGCATATCACTCTCCAAAACAGAGTCTATCAAAATTTTAAGACAGCCATTTGGTTCAGCATTGTTCAAAGATCCAGTAATTATGTCTAGGGGATGTCAACCACCCCACAACCCTCAGGGCAATCCGCTAATTGTTTACATATGGTGTATGCTATTGAGAAAGGTATGCATTTTGAACTTAACTTTCCAAAAAGATAAAGAAGATTCAGTTGAGCCTTTCAGAGAATGTTGAATAGAGGGTTGAACTAAATAAAAACACGGTATATTATACAGTGTCAAAAAGGGCGCAGCTCCGGAATAACTGAATATATTAATTTGGAACTCTCGGGAAATGATAAAGGAGATGATTGAAAAGATAATATTTGTGTGCTACCACTACTACTACAACTAGCACAACTACTACTGTTGCCACCACTACTACCACACTTTACAATATTGAGGGGAAATTTGAAATAAAATCGAAGACGCCATGTGCATATGCATTTTCTAAGGAGAGCATCTCTAGTTTTAATTTGGGTATTAAGTTGAAACTTTCAGAGAATCCTTAAAGGGGAAGATTGTATGACCAACAGGCAATATTTGCACCATACTACTAATGCTACTACCACTGCTACAATTACTATTGCTATTACTACTTCAACTGCTATTCCTATTGCAACTATTTCTAAGGCTAAGAGCATTGAGATGCAAATTTTTTGAACATACAGGCTATTTAAAGGACATATCAGCGATGTACAAATATCAGCAAATACTAATGACTAATTGTGTTAAGTTGGAACTTCCAGGACTCGATGAGAGGGATGTTCAACTGACCAAACGTTAATACGTTAATACTCCTGCTGCTACTAACACTACCGCTATTACTATTAATACTACTACAAGTAAGACCGATGCTACTACTGTCACTACTGTTACAAATAAGCCTAATGGTATGAAGGTGAAATTTTCACGCAATTTTTAGGGGAAAAGTGAATTGAACCAAAAACAATCTGTATGCAGCTTTTCAAAAGGGCGTAACTGCAATATCTTAGGAACAGATAGGTATGTAAAATTTGAAACTAACAGGGCTTGTTGTGGGGTATGTTGAGCCAACTAAAAGGAAAAATTTGCATCCTAATGCTACTTCTTCTACTCATACTGCTACTACTGCTACTATTATTATTACTGCCACCACTGCCACTAAAACTAAGGCTACTACTATTAATTCCACTGTTATTACTGCTGCTGCTGCTATTAGAAATAATGGTATTAAGGTGAAAAACAGTATAAAATTAAATAGAAACATATTATTCCCACATAGTTTGTCAAGAGGACGTATCAGAAATGCTTCAGGAAAAATTGATGGTATTATGTTGAAATTTTCAGCGTGTGTTGAAGGGGATGGCTACTGTTGCTACTACGCAAGCAAAGGGTATTAAGTTTAAACTTTCAAGAAAAATCTAGGCATATGTTGAACTATATCAAAACAAATCATGAGCATGTGGATTTTCAAAAGCTGACAAAGCAATATCTTAAGAACGGCTTACATTATTAAGATGTACCCTTAAGGGTAAGTTGTGGCAGATTTTGAGCTACCCAGAAGATACTCTGTGTATGCTCTTAATTCTACCGCTACAGTTACTGCAACTCGTGACTCAAAGGGTATTAAGGTGAAACTTTTAGGGAAGATTTAAGGGGACTTTCAATCAAGCAAAAAAACTATATGCATGCAGGTTTTCACTGGGGTATACAAGCAACATCATAGGCAGCGTCTCTCCTCGGGGACTGAAGGGAGTCATGTCATCCCGGACGCACATCTATTTGATTTTTTGACTATTCTGAACAAAATTGCTATCTCAAAGTTTTGATCAGTGTTGAGTGGGATCTGAAAAGGGTGAGAAGGACTAGTTGCCTGCTTTTCACTTTTCAATATCTCCCTCAATATGCTCGTCAAGTTTCAACTTGATACCCTCAGTCGTTTCTGAGAAATTGCCGGTACGACCTATTGACGATTATAAGGAGAATGCATTTTTTTTTTTTTTATTTTGCTCAACATCTCTTAAAAGCTTCACTTTAATACCATAAGCCTTTCCGAATTCCCAAGATAAATATGCCACCGTTTCTTAAAAGACCAACCCTTTATGTTAACATCGGCAAAATTTCGTAATTTAAGACCATTGCTCCGGGGACTGGGGGGGGGGGGGGGTAGGTCATCAGAAAGGCTTCAGGAAAAGTTGATGCTATTATGTTGAAATTTCCAAGGTGTGTTATAGGAGATGTTGAAAAAACCAACCGTGCTATGCGCATACAGCTGCTATTGCCACTGCACCTATGCTACTATGCAAGCAAAGAGTATTACATTTAAGCTTTCAAGAAAAATCGAGGTAGATGTTGAACTAAATCAAAACAAACCATGAGCATGTGGATTTTCAAAAAGGTGACAAAGCAATATCTAGAGAATGGCTTACATTATTAAGATGTACCTTTAAGGGTAAGTTGTGGCAGATTTTGAGCTACCCAGAAGACATTCTGTGTATACTATGTGTATGCTATTAATACTACTACTACAGTTGCTACAACTCATGACTATAAGGGTATTAAGGCGAAATTTTTAGGGAAAATTTTGGGGGACTTTCAATTAAACAAAAAAACTAAATGCACGTTGGTTTTCAAAAGGGTATATAAGCAATATCATAGGCATCCCTGGACGCACATCTGTTTGATTTTGATACATTGTGCCCGCATCGCTCTTTACTTAGGCAGTGCTTTTGCACTGCCTTTGATAAGAATATAAGAGGTGTCCTAAAAAGGTAAATTTGGCACACATTTCTAAGGGCAAAACACCAAAAATAATATAAAAATATAGGGGATGGGGGATATAGCATATTTTCAAAATCTAGGGAATCTGTGGTTTTTTCTAATGAAAACACAAGAAAAGGTATTTTTAAAAGTATAAGTGGGAATCTAGAGGGTAGTTCAACCCCTCCTCCTAATTGATGCACCTGATCTTGATGCTGCTTTGCTTGCAATTAATTTTTTGCTTTTTTTCTTAATTTAGATTTCATTTGCAATCAAATAAAGTAAGTTAACATTTCGAGCTCAAAGACACGCGAACCCAACCTATCCGTTTATTTTGTGCTCTATGACATCAGTTGCTAGATGCCCCAAATTACTGTATGAAGTAAAGGTGTTTTTAGTTTGTACAACTTCCCTTGCAGTGGTAAAATAAGATACAATACTAAAAACAAAACGATGATAGTATTGGGAACTGGCATGTACCCATGAATTTCTTCAAGGAAACCCAACAATTAAAAAAGCTTGCGTAGGGGAAATTATTTAAAAAAAATTCATTTAATAATTCAAAAAAAGTGTGAAGAAGATAAAAAATCTCTATTTTTTGGGTCATAGGCCTGAACCCCACCTTTCCCCTCCTTATGTCTTAGATTGGAAACTCAATCATTAAAGCAATGGATAAACTCCATAACCTCAATCAGCCCACTGTAGGGAACTTTGGTCTTACTTTAAGAAGCACCAATGAATTTGGATTTCATTTTTAAGCTAATATTTCGAACTTGAATACACACGAACTTGTCTATCCATTGTTCAAATCCCTTGCTCATCCTATCCGTTAATTTTTGTTCTATGATATCAATTGCTGGATACCCCCAACTGCTGTATGAAGTGAAGCTGTTTTTATATTTGGAAACTTCTCTCGCAGATTTTAAGGAAAGATAAAATAATTTAAAAAAGTTAAAGAAAAAAGATTAATAATGATGAAAACGGGAACATACATGTATTTTGAGTGTCTTCAAGGAAATTCAAAAATTAAAAGAAAAACCTTGGATGGGGGAATTAATGACAAAAAATGTTTGATAATTCAAACAAGAAAAAAAAAGAAAAAATCTTGATTTTTTCTTGAAGGGCCTGTACTTCACCCTTCTTCTGCATACGTCTCAAATTGAAAACTTAATCATTAAGGCTGCACTGATGGATAAACTCCATAAGCTCAATCGGTCAACCGTCCAGAACTTTGGTCTCGCAGGCATCGGTCTTGCAGAAGCATTGATGAACTCTTGCAGCCACCTACTCTTTTTGAATGTGTTCTTTGTTGAAGTTTCTCAGAATAAAAGTAACAAGTTCTTGTTTAAAATTTGGATCCAGGAAGCTGGGAGGTTTAGTGAAAAGAATCAGCTGTGTAGCATATGAAGTTGCTGAAACCTGGAGGTTATTTCCAGTAGGATTTTGTTTAGATTTCTTTTCTCAGTGCCTCCTCGTGTATTAAATTAACTCTTACAAGCCGTCACCGAATTCATACTTACGCTTTCTCCTCCGGAATACCCAAGTGCCATATAAGATTTTCCCGCAGGTTTTGGTGAATCTAAGTCTCTTTAATATTGTTGTGTGTCGCTGATACATAGAAGAACTTCACTAAACAACCTAAAAAATGGGAAACACTAAATTGAATTCACCAATGGATTCACATCCTACCATGTACTAGCTGATCCTTTTACTGATTATATCTGCCCCTAACACATACAAATAAGCAATATCTTTTGAACTCGAAAAACCTTGTATTTAACTGGTTTATATCCTCTCCTAAGCTTTTATAATTTTGTTTGGTTGTATTTTCAGGTCTAATATATTTAAAAGTTTGAAGGCCAATAACTTCTCGTGGGAAAACAATCATTAAAACAAGGCCGACTGTTTTTTTCTTGTCTACTCCAAAAACATAACATTTTATTGGACTGGCATTTGAAATTTTAGCGTTGGCCCCAATGCCCATTCATGTGTGCATTTTTCAATGGTTTCACTATTATGTTTTGTCCTTTACCCAGTGATTTTTTTTTAATAAAATGGTTACAAGGGCAAAAACTAGGGGGAGGGACGAAGGGCATCTCCTAGATTGTGAACGAAACACAATCTTTTGTGTTTTCATTATAAAATGAAAAAAATAAAAATAACCCTATGCTTATTTTTCAATAGCTTTTTGTATCTTGACTCGAAAAAAACCTATCCCTCTCCCCTATACATTCTTATGAGCTAGTACCCCAAAGTTGTGAGATTCTTTTCTTTTGGTTAAATCAAAATTGCGTATATACTGAACAAACAAATTTTATAGTGGACACCCCAGGCACGTACGCTGACTTTTTTTTTTGGGGGGGGGGGCAAAACCTTCGAAACAGCAGGTATTAAGTAACAATTTTTTTAAATTTAGTAATGCAAAAAGCCCATATATCAGAAAATACAAATTAACTTTAATCTGCAGTATTGTAGCGGATGGGGGGAAGAAGACTGAAGCCTCAAAAGTGCGTTTTAGGCTCAGGTTATGTTCATAGCGATTTAGAACCAGTGATTAATCTATTACATCCCACTGAATGGGAAATTTTAGGGTTAACAGTGCAATATGGGTGCTGGGGGGTGGTGGTAGTTCTTTTATTCCGAAAACGTAGATTTTAATGAAAAAATGATAGTTTCCAAAATTTATCCATTAAAAGCTGTACTTTATCCTGAAAAGGGGGGGGGGATAAACACCCTAATATCAAAAAATAATTATATTTTCATGTGGAAAGCAAACTCTCTTTACAAAAAAATAACAGTACAATTACTAATTACTTCAAAGAGGGTAAAAAGTTAGACTTGGGCAGTGACTTGACCGGATAATTGCATGCTGTAAAATCCCCCAAAAAGGGCTTCACACATGTATCTAGATTCTTAATAAAGAAACCATGGGGAAATTAAACATTTCACAAAATTTCTAGGGGGGGCGAAGGCCCCCCTGCGTACGTGCCAGGGACATGCTGTATGTATGAGAATTTTAATTGTTTAAAGAACATCAGCATAATCCTTTCCTAATGCATTAAATTCCGATTAATGAGGAAAACCAAATGATTTTGTAGGTTTCGATCACATTTAAAACTGAATAATGCTTCATCAGCAAACATAGGAGAAAAATATTAATTAAGGGATTTGTTTAAATTTGGCCTCCTTAAGGGTAGGACCTGCAAGATGTCATCGCTCCTTATTATCAAAAAGTGGAAGGCTGCTATTGGATCAACAATACATGACATGAATTAGTCGACTTTTTAAATGTAGACCATTCAACAAAGAATGTATTTGAAATTTTAAAATATTTTTCCGACACCAATTTCTCAAGAATGTGTCAGAGCCAAAAGTGCAATGTAATAATAGCTTGTAATCTCTGTACTGATGAGCTCCAAGTATTCACTTGTCAGAGCACAAGATGACAGATTTGTTGGTAATTAGACAACCCATTACTGGTAAATCTCTGACAGTGGGAAAACAGTAGGAGAGAAACTATTACGTATGTCAAAGCTTAATTAACTATTAGTGGAACTAGGATTGACGTTGGCACTCCCCTGAAGTGTAGATTGTTTGTTTGCTCCAAAATCATTTTGAATCTTTTAAAGCTGTTTCAATGGTTACAATGACGTCAGGTTTATCCACTTTCCGATCGTTCAATGAAATTCACCAAAATAATATTATCAGAATCAATGTCCACCAAGGTCATTTAAATATACTGGCATCTTTGAGGTGAGGGGGGCAACAATTAAAAAAATAATATGGGAGTTTAAATAAGCGGTACCTGGTGATTTGAACATATGAGAATTTCAAGCGGACCAGGCCCCAAGGGGCGTCCCCTATATGTGTACCTGACCGAAGCCTATTGAACATGAAATTATACTTTCAAACCAGTTGGCTCATCTACAGCCCATAGGCCCTCACAGCTCCAAACCACCGGTACCATGGGTGATGTTAGTTATGTAGGAAGCTTTTGACGTAGTGTATAAAGTTGTGTGCAGACGGTTGCCTATGATAGTAACTCTTGATGATAATCTCCGCACTGATGAGCTACAAGTATTCACTTTTCAGAACAAAAAATGGCAGATTTGTTGGTAGGAGGGAAACTGCTTCGTATATCAAAGCTTGCTTAACTATTAGTGGAACTAGGATTGACGTACAACTCTCTTGAAGTGGAAAACGTTTAGTGGGGCTGGAACTAACTTCCAGAAAGTGTTGGTAATACAAGACAGTTTTTAATGCAAGCATGTATTGAGCACACGCTGTTTGACTCTGTCTCTAAATTCTTCTTTTTAAAACAGTAAAAAAATTTAGCGTAAAGAGCGGGGCGCTGATGAGGAGGCAGCCTCTTTCATATACGAAGTAATTTCTGTTCGTTTTAAGTTTTAATGTCGCTCCTTACTTTCAGTTAAAAAAACTTGTTTTTTTAATTTAATTTCTGAACGTTTTTGAATCAATGCATGTTTTGATTCCGCAGAGGAATAATTAAAACGAAATTTGCATTTTTTGATTGATCGAATGATTTCGAGAAAAAAAAGAGCGGGGGAGGAAGCCTATTTGCCCTCCGATTTTTTGGTTAATTAAAAAGGCAACTAGAACTTTTAATTCTTTACGAATATTTTTATTAGTAAAAGATTTACGTAACTTATAAATTAGCTTACGTAAAGAACTTTTGTATTCTCATATTTTTATTACATATATGAGGGGGTTCGCTCCCTTGTCAGATCCTCGCTCTTTACATTAAAGCCTAAATTTTGTCCCAATTCATTAAGAATGACCCCAGAATAAATAAACCGTAGAATAAATAGTTGAAATTACTAAAAATACTTTAGCGTAAAGAGCGAGGTATTAGGAGGAGGTGAGCCCCTCAAATGGGTAATAATTTCTGTTTGTTTTAAGTTTTAATGCTGTTCCTTACTTCCAGCTGAAAGAACTTTTTCGTATTTATTTTTTCATTGTTTTTTTTTTTAATTAATCCTAGTAAATCCTGCGCTCCCTTCATGGAGATTTTCTTCCCCCATAACAAATTATCGATGAAAAGTTCCCCCAGCATATCCCCCTCTTCTCAACCCCTCCCCCAACCAAAAAAATCCTCCTGAAAACGCCTGTACACTTCCCAATAACCATTACTATATGTAAGCATTGGTTAAAGTTTGTAACTTGTTGCCCCTCTCATGGGGACTGTGGGGGAGTAAGTCGTCCCCAAAGACATAGTTATAAGGTTTTTCGACTACGCTGAATAAAATGGCTATCTCAGAATTTTGATCCGTTAACTTTGGTAAAATAATTAGCGTGGGAGTGGGCCTAGGTGCCCTTTAATTTTTTTGGTCACCTAAAAAGGGCACTAGAACTTTTCATTTCCGTTAAAATGAGCCCTCTTGCAACATTCTAGGACAACTGGGTCGATATGATCGCCCCTGGGGAAAAAAAAACAAATAAACACGCATCCGTGATCTGCCTTCTGGCAAAAAATACAAAAGTCCACGTTTTTGTAGATAGGAGCTTGAAACTTCTACAGTAGGGTTCTCTGATACGCTGAATCTGATGGTGTAATTTTCGTTAAGATTCTATGACCTCTAGGGGGCGTTTCCTCCTATTTTCTAAAATAACGCAAATTTTCTCAGGCTCGTAACTTTTGATCAGTAAGACTAAACTTGATGAAACTTATATATTTAAAATCAGCATTAAAATGCGATTCTTTTGATGTAGGTATTGGTATCAAAATTCATTGTTTTAGAGTTTTGGTTACTATTGAGCCGGGTCGCTCCTTACTACAGTTCGTTACCACGAACTGTTTGATATGCCTTAGCTAAGGCTAAGGGTATTAAAGTGAATTTTCAGAAAATGTTGAGAGGGATGTTGAACTTAATCAAAAGTCACTTTTAGCTAAGGGTATGAAAGGGTATTGGAGGGTACTAAGGGTATTAGCCTTAGCTAAGGCTAAGGGTATTAAAGTGAAATTTCAGAAGGTGTTGAGAGGGATGTTGAACTAAATCAAAAGACATTTCTAGCTTAAAGTATTAAAGGGGTAATAAAGGGTATTAAGGGTATTAGCCTTAGCCAAGGCCAAGGGTATTAAAGTGAAGCTTCAAAGAGTGTTGAGAGGGATGTTGAACTAAATGAAAAGACATTTTAGCTAAGGGTATTAAAGGGTATTAAACGGTATTAGGGGTATTAGCCTTAACTAAGGCTATGGGTATTAAAGTGAAACTTCAAAGGAATGTGCTAAGAGGAATTTTGAACTAAATCAAAGGGCATTTTTAGCCTCCAGCTTATCAAAAAGCGTATCTGCAATATCTTAAGAATGGCTGAGGCTATCAAGTCAAAACTTTCAGGACACGTTAAAGAGCATGTTTGAAAATGATCAGAGGGCAACCATTCCCCCTCACATGTCCTTTTTAGATGTCTTCCTCTCAAATACATCCGGTTAAAATTTTGAGCTATCTATTTTGTTCAAAACGGTCTAAAAGTCGAATAACTCTGCCTCCTGGCATGGCCGATGTTAACATAAAAGGTTGGTCTTTTAGGAAACTGTGGCATGTTTTATCTTGGGACTTCAAAAAGGCTTATGGTATTAAAGTGAAACTTTCAAGAGATGTTGAAATCAAAACTGACAAAGTGCAACCTCCTTATGATTGTCAAAAGGTCGTATCGGCAATATCTCAGAAACGACTGAGGGTATCAAGTTGAAACTTGACGGGCATATAGAGGGAGTTATTGGACAATGATCAAAAGGCAGCTAGGCTTCTTCACCCTTTCCAGATCCCCCTCAACACTGATCAAAACTTTGAGATAGCGATTTTTTTCAAAATAGTCAAAAGATAAATATATGTGCGTCCTTGGATGACATGACCCCCTTCAGTCCGCGAGGCGAGGGTTGTATTTTATGGACTTTGCCCACTGTTAACATGTAGGATTCATTATTGGGAAAGTGGGTATATTTGATCCTCGGTGGGTGTGGAAAGCCTAAGGGGGTTACGGTAAAACTTTAGGAAAAGTTGAACTAAATCAAAAGATACTATGTGTGTCCAGGTTATCATAAGGGTACGTCTGATAATCTTCAGGATGGCGAATGTTAACAAATTTGAACTTTCAGGGCTACCAACACCAGAACTACTCATACAACTGCAATTGTGTCTTCGATTGTAATTACATCTTATTGCTACTACTTGCCATTGCAACTGTTGTAAGATAACAACTGCGGCAACTTGTGAATGCGACTGCTTCGGACTGTGACTTCAAATACATGTGACTTAAATAGTGACGAAGACCACACTGCTTTTTCATCACAGACATTAAAAACAAGAAAAACAATAGGCAATTATTTTCTTAAGACAGTTTGAAATCTAATTTGAATGATTATTTCGGTCCTGTGTCTAAGAGACGTTTCTACAGCTCTGGATTTCACCTTGAAAAGCAAAGATTGAGGAAGGGCAGCCCCCTTCCTCAATCCTTGGAAGGATTTATTCTGTATACGAGGGCTTTGCCTTGCACCCAACCCTCACTCTTTAAGGTAAAATCTTAAGTTCCTTTAAAATTAAACAAAAAAAAAGTAATTTTCTACTGAAAGTAAGGAGCGACATTATAGTTTAAAAAACGAACAGAAATTATTTCGTATATGAAAGGGGATGTCACAAACACCAAAAACAAGAAGAACAATAGGGAATTTTTTAAGACAGTGGGAAACAAATTAGATTGAATATTTCATCCCTATGTCCAAGGGCCGTCCTCAGCAATACAAATAAGAAAAAAACAACTTACGAGAGGGTAAAATCAATACAACTAAAATTAACAGTTTTTCAAAACAGTCCCAGCATCCTTACCTCAGCGAAGTTCAACCAGGACTAAATAATAAATTGTCATGAAAAGAGGCAATTCAATGAAATTATAGAAAATGATTTAAAACAGGTTTTTAATGCCAACCTAGCTTTTTTCGCTGCTGATCTTATAGGTCTATTTGCGACAGGTTCTGTGTTAACATCTATTGGTTTTTTAAAATATTTTATAAGGTCATTTTTAATTAAATTTGTGCATAAAACAATCAGTGAATATTCTCCTAAATCCCTATTTAAGGAAATATTAATATTAATCTTAAGTCTGATTTCAATTGCTTCTCGAACTACTTGCTTTATGCCTAGATCATTGCTAATAATGGCGAATTTTTCGAAAAGTATTTTGTGGCTAGGATTTTCGAAAACATGGCTACTGAAAGCAGAATCAAAAGAAACAGAAGTAATATTATTAGAATTCAGAGCTTTGGTGATATCATCTTCATGTTGTTGTAGGCGTTTCTCGAAATTCTGGAGGGTTCTCGGGTTCTCCCTACATAGAATTTGCCACAGTCGCATGGTATTTGATGGACACCTCTTTGGCGAGTAACTTGAGTCTTACATTTACCAGATTTAGGAGATTTATGATTTTCTAATTATTGGTAAATACAACATACAGATTATTCTGTGTGCATACTTTTTTAAGATTTCTAGTGGTTTTTGGGATATATGGGAGGTAAATTATGGGAGGTAAATAATGTATCTTTTTTGTTTTTTATCTTTAACAATATGTATTAACGTTTTTAATTGTAATGTATGAGCAAATCGCTCTTCTTTTTGGGTATTTAAGTTTAATCTGAATCTTAAAGACTTGGGAATAAGATTTTCAAATTTGCAAGATTCCAAGAACTTTTGCTGGTTAATAATATTAGCATGTTTTTTGCCTAAACTAATAAAGTAAAATAAATAATTGGTCAACTGCGCCCCATAAGGTAGACGTAAATAACGACGAAGACCACACTGCCTTTCCATCACAAACACCAAAAACAAGAAGAACAATAGGGAATTTTTTAAGACAGTGGGAAACAAATTAGAATGAATATTTCGGCCCTATTTCCAAGGGCCGTCCTCAGCAATACAAATAAGAAAAAACAACTTACTAGAGGATAAAATCAATAAAACTAAAATGAACAGTTTTTCAAAACAGTCCCAGCATCCTTACCTCAGCGAAGTTCAACCAGGACTGTAAAGAAAATTGTTATGAAACGAGGCAATTCAATGAAATGAAAGAAAATGATTTAAAAACAGGTTTTTAATGCCAGCCTAGCTTTTTTCGCTGCTCATCTTATAGGTCTATTTGCGAAAATTCAATAAAAAACTAGTTTTTTTTAACAGAAAGTAAGGAGCGACATTAAAACTTAAAACGAACAGAAATTATTGCGCATATGAAATGGGTTGTCCCTTCCGCAATCCCTCACTCTTTACGCTAAAGCTTCTAATTGTTTTAAAAAACAGAATTTTGGCAAAGAGTCGAACATTAGCGCAAAGAGCAAGGGATTGCGGAGGGGACAACCCATTTCATATACGGAATAATTTCTGTTCGTTCTAAGTTTTAATGTCGCTCCTTACTTTCAGTTAAAACAGATACTAGTTTTTTTTATTTAATTTCTGAACGTTTTTGAATTAATGCATGTTTGATTTTGGCTCTCCGCACATAAATTATTAAAATGAAATTTGTATATTAATTCTTTTTTTTGGTTAAATGACTTTCTTTTAGTTTTGATCGGACGATTTTGAGAAATAAGGGGTGGGAAAGGAGGCCTAGTTGCCCTCCAATTTTTCGGTAACTTAAAAAGGCAACTAGAACTTTTAATTTTTAAAGAACGTTTTTATTAGTAAAAATATACGTAACTTAAGAATTAACTTACGTAACACACTTTTATATTCTTATATTTTTATTATGTATACGAGGGGGTTTGTACCCTCGTTAATACCTCGCTCTTTACACTAAATCGTAAGTTTTGTCCCAATTCTTTAAGAATGACCCCTAAATTAGAAAGGCCGTAGAGTAAATAGTTGAAATTACTAAAAGTACTTTAGCATAAAGAGCGAGGTATTTATCTCCTCATAAATACCTCGCTCTTCATGCTAAAGTATTTTCAAACCCCTAATATGCGTAATAATCGCTGTTCGTTTTAAGTTTCGATGCTACTCCTTACTTTCAATTGAAAAAACGTTTTCATGTTTATTTTTTCATTGTTTTTTTTTACATTAATGTTAGAAAATCCTGCGCCCTTTTCATTGAATTTCTCTTCCGCCATGACATATTTCTCCAAGGAAAGATCCTACCACGTACCCCTTTCCCCTCAACTCCTCCCCCCAAAACCAAAAAATCCCCCTGAAAACGTCTGTACACTTCCATATAACCATTACTCTAAGTAAACACTGGTCAAAGTTTGTAACTTGCAGCCCCTCCCCCAGGGATTATGGGGGAGTAAGTCATTCCTAAAGACATAGTTATTATGGTTTTCGACTATGCGGAACAAAATGGCTATCTCAAAATTTTAATCTGTTGACTTTGGGAAAAAATGAGCGTGGGAGGGGGCCTAGGTGCCCTCCAATTTTTTCGGTCACTTAGAAAGGGAACTAGAACTTTTTATTTTCGTTAGAATGAGACCTCTTGCAACATTCTAGGACCGCTTGGTCGATAAGATGAACCCTGGGGAAAAGAAAAAAAACAAACAAATAAACACACCCGTGATTTGTCTTCTGGCAAAAAATACGAAATTCCACATTTTTGTAGATAGGAGCTTGAAAATTCTGCTATAGGGTTCTCTAATACGCCGAATACGATGGTATGATTTTCATTAAGATTCTATGACTTTTAGGGGGTGTTTCTACCTATTTTCAAAAATAAGGCAAATATTCTCAGGCTCGTAACTTTTGATGACAAAGACTGAATTTGCTGAAACTTATATATTTAGAATCAGCATGAATACCCGATTCTTTTGATGTATCTTTTAGCATCAAAATTTCGTGTTTTCGAGTTTCGTTTACTATTGAGCCGGGTCGCTCCTTACTACAGTTCGTAACCACGAACTGTTGGTGTTGTCTATTGGTTTTTTAAAATATTTTGTAAGGTCATTTTTAATTAAATTTGTGTATAAAGCATTCAATGAATATTCTCCTAAATCCCTATTTTAGGAAATATTATTATTAATCTCAAGTCTGATTTCAATTGATTCTCGAACTACTTGCTTTATGCCTAAATCATTGCTAATAATGGCGGATTCTTGAAAAAGTATTTTGTGGCTAGGATTTTCGAAAACAAGGCTACTTAAAGCAGAATCAAAAGAAATAGAAGTAATATTATCAAACAGTTCGTGGTAACGAACTGTAGTAAGGAGCGACCCGGCTCAATAGTAACCAAAACTCTAAAAAATGGAATTTTGATACCAATAGCTATATCAAAAGAATCGCATTTTAATGCTGGTTTTAAATATATAAGTTTCATCAAGTTTAGTATACCCATCAAAAGTTACGAGCCTGAGAAAATTTGCAAGTTTTTATACCCATCAAAAGTTACGAGCCTGAGAAAATTTGCGTTATTTTAGAAAATAGGGGGAAACACCCCCTAAAAGTCATAGAATCTTAACGAAAATCACACCATCAGATTCAGCGTATCAGAGAACCCTATTGTAGAAGTTTCGAGCTCCTATCTACAAAAATGTGGAATTTTGCATTTTTTGCCAGAAGGCAGATCACGGATGCGTGTTTATTTGTTTTTTTGTTTTTTTGTTTTTTTTTGATCGTATCGACCCAGTTGTCCCAGAATGTTGCAAGAGGGCTCATTCTAACGGAAATGAAAAGTTCTAGTGCCCTTTTTAAGTGACCAAAAAAATTGGAGGGCACCTAGGCCCCCTCCCACGCTAATTATTTTCCCAAAGTCAACGGATCAAAATTCTGAGATAGCCATTTTATTCAGCGTAGTCGAAAAACCTTATAACTATGTCTTTGGGGACGACTTACTCCCCCACAGTCCCCGTGGGAGGGGCAACAAGTTACAAACTTTGACCTGTGCTTACATATAGTAATGGTTATTGGGAAGTATACAGGCGTTTTCAGGAGGATTTTTTTGGTTGGGGGGAGGGGTTGAGAAGAGGGGGATATGCTGGGGGAACTTTCCATCGAGAATTTGTCATGGGAGAAGAAAACTTCCATGAAGGGAGAGCAGGATTTACTAGCATTATTTAAAAAAAAAATTAAAAAATAAATGTGAAAAAGCTTTTTCACCTGGAAGTAAGGAACAGCAATAAAACTTAAAACAAACAGAAATTATTACCCATATAAGGGGCTCACCTCCTTATGATACCTAGCTCTTTACGCTAAAGTATTTTTAGTAATTTCAACTATTTATTCTACGGCTTTTGTGATTCAGGGGTCATTCTTAATGAATTGGGATAAAATTTAAGCTTTAGTGTAAAGAGCGAGGTACTGACGATGGGGCGAATCCCCTCATATATGTAATAAAAACATGAGAATACAAAATTTCTTTACGTAAGCTAATTTATAAGTTACGTAAATCTTTTACCAATAAAAAGATTCGTAAAAAATTAAAAGTTCTAGTTGCCTTTTTAATTAACCAAAAAATCGGAGGGCAACTAGGCTTCGCCCCCGATCTTTTTTTCTCAAAATCATTCGATCAAAATTATGAGAAAGCCATTTAGCCCCCCCCCCCCCCAAAAAAAAAAATATGCAAAATTCCGTTTTGATTATTCCTCTGCGGAGAGCCAAAATCAAAACATGCATTGATTCAAAAACGTTCAGAAATTAAATAAAAAAAAACGAGTTTTTTTAACTGAAAGTAAGGAGCGACATTAAAACTTAAAACGCACAGAAATTACTTCGTATATGAAAGAGGCTGCTTCCTCATCAACGCCCCGCTCTTTACGCTAAAGTTTTTTACTGTTTTAAAAAGAAGAATTGAGAGAAAGAGTCAAACTTTAGCGTAAAGAGCGGGGCGTTGATGAGGAAGCAGCCTCTTTCATATACGAAGTAATTTCTGTGCGTTTTAAGTTTTAATGTCGCTCCTTACTTTCAGTTAAAAAAACTCGTTTTTTTTATTTAATTAGAATTCAGAGCTTTGGTGATATCATCTTCATGTTGTTGTAGGCGTTTCTCGAAATTCTGGAGGGTTCTCGGGTTCTCCCTACATAGAATTTGCCACAGTCGCAAGGTATTTGAGAAACCCTCTTTGGCGAATAACTGGAGTCTTATCTTTACCAGAATTTAGGAGATTTACGATTTTCAAATTATTTGTAAATATAACACACAGATTATTTTGTGTGCATACTTTTTTAAGATTTCTAGTGATTTTTGGGATATATGGGAGGTAAATTATGTTTTGGGTCTTATCGGGATTTTCACATGGTATATTATCGTTGATTTTATGGGAGTGCTTTTTCAATCTACGGTTAATTGTATTATTAGTAAATAAAAGAGGATACCATTTCCAAAAAGTATGTCCCTGATAAAGTCTAGTTCAGCTGTGATGTAGAAATCAGAACAAATATTCAGGACACGATCTACGAGAGATATTTCGATACCTCTTTTAACTTGTGGGGGGTGGTTTGATTCTAAATGTAAATATCTATTGTTTTGTGTTAGGTTTTTGTAAATAGTAAAATTGAGTTCATCTAAGTTACGAATAATTAGAACATCTAAGAATGAGATTTTATTTGCAATTTCAATTTCTAAGGTAAACTGTAAATTCCTATCATATGTTTTAAGGTGACCCAAAAAATCCCTAAGTTCATTTCCCCCATAGTTTCAAAGTGAAATTACGTCATCCATCTAACGTCCCCAAAAGATATTATTAAAAAATATGAATTTAATGCCCAATTTTTCATATACTCTACATAAATATTCGCCAGTAACCCGATAAGAGGCGCACCCATGGGTAAGCCGTTTATTGAATTACGGAATTGGAAATACATTGAATACTTGTTACAAAGTTTAGCCAAGGTCATTAAAACGTCGTAATCTAATCCTGTTGCTGAAACTTCTATTAAGTCATAGTTTTCGTTTTTCTTCATTTTCTAATAATTTCTGGGATTCTGCTACATTAATATTTGTATACATAGACACAACGTCAAAGCTTCTGATAATTGTATTTTCTGAAATATTTACGTTTTGGGGTTTTTCAACGAAATCAACCGAATTACATATATAACATTTTTGAGAAAAAAGCAAAGGTTTGAAGGCTGTACATAACCATTTTCCAATGTTGGAGGCGGGGGCTTTCGTACAAGCTACAATTGGCCTTAAAGGAATGCCTTGCTTGTGGAATTTTGGTAGACCATAAAATTTTGGACAAAGGCTGCCTCGGAGGAAAAATTTATTATATAATTGTGGGGTAATTTCACCATTTTGATTTAAATCTTTTAATTATTTTATAATTTTGTTAGCAAACTGATCAGTATGGTCGTTGGTTAGAGTTTTATATGTAGTTTTGTCATTTAGATGTGCATAAATTTTGGTGTCGTAATCTTTCGTATCCATGACAACCAAAGAATTGTTTTTATCTGCTTTAGTTATAATAATGGACGGATCTTTGCGGAGATTGGATAGAATTCCTAGGTCACACAAATTATCTGGTTTTATATTGGCGGGAGGATTAGCCTTTTTTGTATTATCGAGAGAAGCAATTCGAGAAGCAATTGAAATCAGACTTAAGATTAATAATAATATTTCCTTAAATAGGGATTTAGGAGAATTTTCACTTAATGCTTTATGCACAAATTTAATTAAAAATGACCTTACAAAATATTAAAAAAAAATAACAATAGATATTAACACAGAACCTGTCACAAATAGACCTATAAGATCAGCAGCGAAAAAAGCTAGGTTGGCATTAAAAACCTGTATTTAAATCATTTTCTTTCATTTCATTGAATTGGCTCGTTTCATAACAATTTATTTTTTAGTCCTGGTTGAACTTCGCTGAGGTAAGGATGCTGGGACTGTTTTGAAAAGCTGTTCATTTTAGTTTTATTGATTTTATCCTCTCGTAAGTTGTTTTTTCTTATTCGTATTGCTGAGGACGGCCCTTGGACATAGGGCCGAAATATTCATTCCAATTTGTTTCCCACTGTCTTAAAAAATTCCCTATTGTTCTTCTTGTTTTTGGTGTTTGTAATAGAAAGGCAGTGTGGTCTTCGTCGTTATTAAAGGAGATGTCCCCTTCTCAACGCCTCACTCTTTAAGCTAAAGGTTTTGATTGTTTTTAAAAAAAGACCTATTGGAAAGAGTAAATGTTTAGCTTTAAGAGCGATGTGTTGAGGAGGGGGCAGTCCCTTTCATATACGGAATAATTTCTGTTTGTTTTAAGTTTTAATGTCGCTCCTTACTTTCAGTAGAAAAAACTTGACATTTAAATTTAAATTTTGATCGTTAGTCTTAACCACTATGTGCGTAAAAATGTGACGGAAAAGAGAAATCAAGATACATAAATAGAATTCTGACAAGTACACTCCCTGGGAACTTTCCTCCTCATGAAAAAATTCTTTTACGTTTCATGTTATGCCCAAAGGCATAGGTATTGGGCCCTTCAACTATGATGAACAAAACGGATATCTTAAAATTTTCATCGGACGATTTTGGAAAAAAGTGTCGGGGAAGGTTGGATAGTTGCCCTTTTTTTGATCACTTAAAAAGGACATTTCCGTTCCAATGGGCCCTCCTCTAATATTCTTGGACCTTTGGGTTGATACGATCACCACTGGGAAAAAGAAAAACAACAAATAAACACGCACCCGTGATCTTTCTTCTGGTAAAAAAAAAGAAAGAAAAAACAAAAGAATTCCACATTTTTTCAGATAAGTATACAGTAGGGTTCTCTGATACGCTGAGTCTGATGGTGCTATTTTCATCACGATTACTTGACTTTTAAAGGGTGATTTCCCTTTTTTTCGAAAATCAGGAAAATTTTCTCAGACCCGTAACCTTTGACGGGTAAGACTAAACTTGGGGAAATTTTAATATTTGAAATAAGCATGAAATGTTTTTAATATATCTATTAGTATTAAAATCCTTTTTTAAACCGTCATATAGAGTTTCTGTTACTATTGAGCCGGGTCACTCCTACTTACAGTTCGTTACCTTGAACTGTTTGATTTGTAATTTTCTCAATTTTTTGTTATTACGTATATGATGCAGTTGCCCCCTCCTCAGTACCTCGCTCTTTACGCTAAAATGTTTGTTAATTTGAAGAAAAATGTTATTATTATAATTAAAGAGTCCTTGTGGGTCAGGAGTCATTCTTAAATAATTGGAACTCGAACATTAGTGTAAAGAGGAAGGTACTGAAAAGGGGGCAACCTCATCATGTACTTAATCTCTGTTCGTTTTAAGTTTTAATGTTGTTCCTTACTTTCAGTTGGAAAAAACTTGTTTTTTCATTTATTTATTTGCAACCACAAGCCAAAACATTCTATATCTTTGGTTTATTATTGCATAAAAATCATAGTTAAGAAACTGCTTAAGACAATATTAAATGCTAGGACTGGCCAAAAAATAATACAAACAAATTATTGTTTATATCGGCCATTATTTAACAAATTCTAACTTTAGCGTAAAGAGCGAAGCGTTGACGAGGAGCAGAAACTCCCTCATTTACATAATGTGAAGGGGTTTTCCCCCTCGTCAATATTTAGCCCTTTACGCTAAAGTTTTAATTTTGTTACAATTCTTTAACAATGCCCCCTGAATCCCCAAAGCCTTTTAATTAGAATAAATAGCTCTTTTGAAATTACTATAAATACTTTAGCATAAATAGTGAGATATTAATGAGGGGTGAGACCCTTCATATACGTAATAATTCTTGTTCGTTTCAAGCTTTAATGTAGCTCCTTACTTTCAATTGAAAAGACTTGCTTTTTTAAATTTAATTTATGATTGTTTTTTAAATAATTCTGGGAAATCCAGCGACAATTTCGTGGAAAATATCTTCCTCTATAAACCCCTCCATGAAAAGATCCTCCCAAGTAAAAACCCTTCCCCCCTCACCAGAAAAAATTCTCCTGAAAATGTCTGCATACTTCCCAATAACCAATAGTGTATGCAAACAATTGGTAAAGTTCATAACTTACAGCCCTTCCCCCGGGGACTGTGTGGGATTAAGACGTCCTCAAAGACTTAGTTATTAGATTTGTCGACTATGTTGAACAAAATGGCTATCTCAAAATTTTGATCCGGTGACCTTGGAAAAAAATGAGGGTGGGAAGGGTCCTATTTGCTCTTTAATTTTTTTTAACATGCATTAATTTAAAAACGTTCAGAAATTAAATAAAAAAAACAAGTTTTTTAACTGCAAGTAAGGAGCGACATTAAAACTTAAAGCGAACAGAAATTATTCCGTATATGAAATGGGTTGTCCCTCCGCAATCCTTCGCTCTTAACGCTAAAGCTTTTAATTGTTTTAAAAAGTAGAATTGTGGCAAAGAGTCAAACTTTAGCGCAAAGAGCGAGGGAATGCGGAGGGGACAACCCATTTCATATACGGAATAATTTCTGTTCGTTTTAAGTTTTAATGTCGCTCCTTACTTTCAGTTAAAAAAAACTAGTTTTTTTATTTAATTTCTGAACGTTTTTGAATTAATGCATGTTTAATTTTGGCTCTCCGCACATAAATTATTAAAATGAAATTTGTATATTAATTCTTTTTTTGGCTAAATGACTTTCTATTAGTTTTGATCAGACGATTTTGAGAAATAAGGGGTGGGGAAGGAGGCCTAATCGCCCTCCAATTTTTCGGTTACTTAAAAAAGCAACTAGAACTTTTAATTTGTAATGAATGTTTTTATTAGTAAAAAATATACGTAACTTAAGAATTAACTTACGTAACACACTTTTATATTCTTATATTTTAATTATGTATACGAGGGGGTTTGTACCCTCGTTAATACCTCGCTCTTTACACTAAATCGTAGGTTTTGTCCCAATTCTTTAAGAATGACCCCTGAATTAGAAAGGCCGTAGAATAAATAGTTGAAATTACTAAAAATACTTTAGCATAAAGAGCGAGGTACTTATCTCCTCCTAAATACCTCGCTCTTTATGCTAAAGTATTTTTAAAACCCCTAATATGCGTAATAATCGCTGTTCGTTTTAGGTTTCAATGCTACTCCTTACTTTCAATTGAAAAAAGTTTTCGTGTTTATTTTTTCATTGTTTTTTTTTAAAGTAATGTTAGAAAATCCTGCGCCCTTTTCATTGAATTTTTCTTACCCCATGACATATTCCTCCAAGGAAAGATCCTCCCACGTAGCCCCTTCCCCTCAGCCCCTCCCCCCAAAACCCAAAAAAATTATTTCTTCCTAAGAATTATTTCTTTTCGTTTTAAGTTTTAATGTCGTTCCTTACTTGCAGTTGAGAAACTTGTTTTTTTATTTAATTACATAGAGTAATGGTTATTTGGACGTGTACAGACGTTTTCAGGGGGACATTTTCAGGTTGGGGTGGCGGTAGGTCGAGGAGAGGGGGTTACGTCAGAGGATCTTTTCTTGGAGGAATTTATCATGAGGGAGGAAAATTTCCGTGAAGGGGCCACAGGATTTTCTAGCATTATTTGAAGAAAAACAATTTAAAAAAAAAGTTTATTCAGCTGGAAGTAAGGAGCAGCATTAAAACTTAAAACATGCATAAAATATTACGTATATAAGGGGGTTCGTCTTCTCTACAATACCTTGCTCTTTACGCTAAAGTTTTTTTCGTAATTTCAACTATTTATTTTACGGCCGTTGTGATTCAGGGGAATTGGGACAAAATTCAAGCTTTAGTGTAAAGAGCAAGGTATTGACGAGGGGGAGAGCCCCCTTATATACGTTATAAAAAAATACAAATATAGATGGTCGTTACGTAAGATAATTCGTATGTTACGCATATTTATTACTAATAAAAACGTTCGTAAAAAAAATATAAGAAATTCTAGTTACCTTTTTAAGTAAACAAAAACTGGAGTATAAATAGACTTGCTCCCCACCCCTTTTTTCAAAATCGTCTAAGCAAAACTATGAGAAAGCCATTTAGCCAAAAAAATTTAATATGCATATTTCATTTTAATCATTCATGTGCGGTGAGCCAAAATCAACTCATGCATTAATCCAAAACGTTCAGAAATTAAATGAAAAAAATAAGTTTTTCTTAACTGCAAGTAAGAAGCGACATTTAAACTTAAAACGAACAGAAATTATTCCATTTATGAAAAGGGTTATCCTCTCCTCAATGCCTCTTACGTGGGAGGATATTTCCACGGGGGATTTTTAGGCAGAGGAATTTTTTATGGAGGGTGATCTTGGTCTGCCGGTATTATTTGAAATACGATCAGAAATTAAATAAAAAAAATTCTGAACTGAAAGTAGTAGCAACATTAAAATTCAAAACGAAGAGAAATTATTCCAGATTTGAAGGGGTCAACTCCCTTTTCAATACCTCGATCATTATGCTAAAGTTTGACTGTTGGTTCCAATTATTTATGAGCGACTCCAGAAGCACAAGGGCCGCTTAATTAGAATTGGAAGCTTTTTTAAAAGTTGTAAAAACTTAAGCCTGACAAGCAAGGTATTGATGTGGGGGGTAATTCCTAAATATATTTTTTCTCCTTTTGAGTTTTTATCTCTCTCCTTACTTTCAGTGGAAAACCTGTTTTTAAGTTTAATTATTACATAAGGCAACAGGAAGGGTACCGTGCATTTGTAGAAAAGTGAAAGGAGCACATGGTAGAAAAAATTATTTGATTGATTAATAGTTTAAATAGGTTAAATCTATTCGCTGTTTTTTACATAAATACTCAAATAAAGTTTACTTGAACCAACTAAAACTCAAACTGCAAGCTAACTATAGAATCTATGCCAGGAGAATCTCTTGCTTCCTCAATCTCTCTCTCTCTTATTCATGATAATTTTTATTCATTTCCTACCAGATAACTTGCTCAACTTAACTTATGCTAATTTAAAAGTTTTAAGAGCCTTTTTAAAGTTTTAGAGCCTTTAGGGGAATAGTAAAATGTAATATTGTATGTATATTTCATGATGAATAAATCTTATCCTAAATTCGCCCTTCCCTTTTCGTGGGGAAGCTGCATTATACGTTAGTTTAGTGCAACACAAGTAGAGGAAGGAGATAGAACATCATATATAGAATCATCATATATAGAATATAGAACCATCAAATATAGAATACATTTAGTTTTCAATTTATAAGAAAGTCTTTATTCGACGTAATTTAAACATGCTTATTTATGCGATTTCTACATAGCCTACACCAGAATTCCACCTTTTAATCGAGCAAAGTATTGTTTTGAGGTAGCTTTTTGATTCTCCTTTATGTTTTACAACAACGTAGTAATTTTAGTATAACATATTAGCTACCGTGGCGTAGCATTAGGGGGGCAAATGCTTACACTGTCCCCACGTGCACCGTCTGTTGGAACACTATTTGAATATATTTAAAAAAATGATTATATTCTAATGCTATAGGTAGGTAGGTAGGTAGGTAATTTTATTCAAAAAACAATACAATAAACTTTCATTCATCAGCTAAAAAAAATAGGCCGCAATGGCCTGTAAGCATAGCTGACATCAAATACGATCCATTTCTTTAACATATTTAACTTACATCAAAAAGAAAAATAAATTTAGGTAAATAAACTACAAAAAAAGAAAAAAAACACAAAAAAAGAAAACAAAACAAAAACTAATGGTCAATTTAACAAAATGGGGGGAGATACCCCTCTCTCAATCTAAAATACTCAACATTACTAATTGTTCAGAAGATGGGCCTTGAGGCGTCGTTTCAGCTGAGGCAGACTTTCTGATTCCTTAACTTGCTGTGGGAATGGATTCCAGACGGACGGTCCCATGTATCTGATGACATGAGCCGACCGGGAAGTATTCCGAAACTCATGAACAAGATTATTTGAATTTCACGTGTCATAATCCTGATAGGAAGAACCCAAACTAAAAAAATCATTAGAAATATCAGGCCCTAAATTATGTAGACACTGGTATACTAAAATACCAATCTGCATGTCTCTGATTTTTCCAACATCCAAAATATCAAACTTCTTATATATAGACACAGTGTTAGCGCTTCCACGATCATAATTACCTAGAATTCTAATTGCCTTATTCTGTTGCACTTGAACCCTCCTGTAATTAGACTGAAAGTTACTAGCCCAGATTAAACAACCATAATTTATATACGACGCTATTAAAGTATGGTACAGTGACATTAAAACTTTCAAAGGAAGCACATTTTTTAGAAGCCGCAGCATTCCAGCTCCCCTTGACACTTTGCAGGAAACTAGGTCACTGTGCGCCTTCCAACTCAGTTTGAAGTCAAGAAGAAACCCGAGGTAACGCGTTTCTCGGACTTGTTTTAAAGAAACACCATTGTACTTAATATCTGAAGGTAAATCTTGGGGCTCACCAGTCCTTCTAAAAACCATGTAACTTGTTTTTGAAGCATTAACAGCAAGTTTACTGAGTGTAACAAACGTATGTAGTCCCTTTAAAGCACTGTTTGCTCGGTCTATCAAGTCCGGCAACGATTTGGCAATAACAGTTATAGCAGTGTCATCAGCAAAAGACGTTAAGTAATAAATTAAAAATAAAAGAGGACCTAGGACAGAACCTTGTGGCACTCCGCAATTCAATGGGTAAGCTTGTGAAACTTCATTATTTATTACGACTTTTACACTTCTACCTCGCAAATACGACTCAAACCAACTCAAACACTTATTTTAATACCTAACTTCGACAATCTATCCAGCAAAATTCCAAAATCAACAGTATCAAAAGCTTTCTTAAAATCAATGAAAATTGTCATGCAAAAATAATTTTTTTTCCAGTGCACCGTTTACCTTATAAATTAAATTTAAAGCAGCATGCACAGTTGAATGTCTTTTTCTAAATCCAAATTGAGTTTCAGACAGAAATCCGCAATTTGTTAGATGCTCATATAGTCTTTTGTGCACTATTTTTTCATATAGCTTTGAAATGATGGGTAGTATTGATATAGGTCTCCAATTTGAAAGGTCACTTAGAGTCCCAGACTTCGGAAGTGGGATGACTTTGGCCATTTTCAGCGAACAGGGAAATTGACCCTCTGCCATTGACAGATTTATTTAAAATACTAGTAGGCTACTGGAAGAATATTCGGAAGCACTGATTTTAGAGTTCGAAGGCCATCGGTCCCAGCACTGTTTGATTTTAATGAAGAGACAATCTTCTCTATTTCTACAGAATCGCAGGGTTCTAATTTCATTTCAAAATCTTGACCTCTTAGGTATTCAAAAGTTGATTCTTCTATCAGTAACTTGTTGTTCACTGCTGCTTCACTCTGAACAGTTTCACCAATCTTCGAGAAATGATAAGCAAACAAATCACATACTTTGTCAAGATCTCGAACTATTTCGCCACCAACATTTAGGCTATACTGTTGTGGAGCAGGACTACCTCTGATCACTTCATTAATAATTTTCCAAGTGGCTTTAGGGTTTGATGCATTTTTCTTAAATTCTTCGCCATAAAAGTTTCTCATTTTCTTTCGTCTAGTAGAGTTAACTAGATTACGTTGATCCTTGAACTGTGCAGAACTAAACTCATTTGGTTCATTGATGTGTGCTGTATACAAAGCATTTCTTATATCAATCATTCGCAAAAGCTCATCATCAACCCAAGGTTTTCTCGCTGCTTTTTTTCTTATTTTCATGCTTTTCAGTGGGCATGTCAAGTCATAAATACCTAGCAGCGTGGTATTGAACTTTTCAAAAGCCAAAGATGGGTTATTCTCCCTAAATATACTCTCCCAATTTACAGCACCTAGCTCTTCTGAAAACATTTTAACGTTCGCTGGCTTCAGATCTCGGATCTATATATTACGCTTCACTACTTGTTTTTTTATGTAAAGTCCTAATCTAGCTAAGACTGGCAGGTGATCGGAGATTGGCGAAACTATAACGTCTGCGCATGTAGTTGCTACTTGACGTGACGAAACAAATATGTTGTCAATCAAGGTCGCAGAATGCTCGGTGATCCTTGTTGGAACTGTGACCACAGGGTATAGATCGTGAGATGACATGAAATTTAAAAAATCAAGATTCATACCAGCTAGTATTTTCAAGTCATAATTAAAATCACCCATTATCATAAATTCCAAACCTGAATTTCTTACATTCAGCATTAAATCATCAAAACCAGACATAAAACGATCAAACATAGCACTTGGTGGTCTATAAATAATACAAAATAAAAATTCTTTTCTTCAAATCTAACTTCAACAGAAAAACTTTCAAACTCACCCTCTAGCCAAACCTCAAGATCATCACGCACCTTATACTATAGAGAGTCCCTTACTAGAAACGCCAAGCCTCCTCTGCCCATTTTTGAACGGTTTTTTTATTCTAAACAATATCCTGGAAAACTATAGAACGAGAGAAGACTATCCCTAACCATATACGTTTCACATAAAGCAAGCAACTGAATAGAATCATTTTCATACATAAACTGAACAATATCATGATAAGATGACGTAATGTGGCAGTTCCACGCGCACACAAGGCACTCATTTATTCTTTTATTAATGTCTACAGGTCCATTAATATACGTGCTAAAACGACCCGGCCGAAAACTTAAAGTAGACTGTTCTGCCACAAGCTTAGTTTATGTTTTTTTAGTACAAGATTAGTACAAGCTTAATTTATGTATTTTTCTTTGTTTCTAAGTCGGGAGGGGAAACAAAACGTATAGCATACCTTTGATTCGCTTAAGTAAATCCAAAGTAATATCAAAGTGTGTAATCAGAAAAAAAAATATTTAGCCTTATAATATAAAACATGTAGCAGTGCCATCTGGAAGCGCCAAATTTACCTCGTAAGCTGGGAGCCTGTCTTTATCTCTGTTTGGCTTTATTTGACTTTTATACAGAGGGACTGATAGCCTATCTTCTCTGATCCAACGTCCAAAATTCGTGTTTACAAACCTTGGGTGATATGGACCCAAACTTCGGAGGCTCAGGAAATCATTGATCGTAATAAGCCTTCTTAGAGGTTTGGGGAGGTGGTTGATTCCTCAAATCAAAAGCTTAAAAGGGTTCTACAGGATCTATATAAAAATGTCATCCTATGTTTAATTGAATTTACCAGGCCTCCGCCACCTGTGAAACGACAAAAGCTGTATTTTTATTCTGGTCAAGTTGTGCGTTTAAGTGTGAAGTTAAATCTGGTTATACAATTTATGTGTCGGGTAAGTAAATAAAAGATAACTAAAATATTTAATTTAGAATAATCATATTGATAAGGCATTCAAATTAAAAATCAATTTTTCTTTTTCATTTTGAATGTACAAATCATTTTTAAATAAACTATTCGGGGTATTTATTTCAAAATAAATTGTCTTAGGCAACATATATTGTTACTTATTGTTAACCATTGTTACCTGGATTGTCTCCTCAGTATTTAAGAAGTTTTTATCGATATAATTCAAATTATCACGATTATTCTACTAGGAGCTCTGATCAGTTTACTAGTGAAATCAGGCATACAACGCGATCTGGGCTTATGATTTAACATGTAGGTGTTGTTATTTGGAACTCAATTCCAGGGAGTATTAGATGGTTTGAAAACCTTATGTTATTTAAAGTAAGAATAAAAAAAAAATTGAATAAATTGTAAATTATATTAATTAAAAAGGTATCCTTTTTTTTATGATGAGAGATGGCTGTTTAAAGATTGCATAGTGTTCCGTCTGTTTTTTTTTTTTTTTCAATGTGTATTTCTTTGATTTTGAATGAATAGTTATCATTTATTTATTGTAGTTTTGCTGCTGAACAAGGACATTTTAGGTCCCTAAATTGAGCAGCATATTATTGATTATAAGTGCAATTTTAGTAATTTTTCTTTGATGAAATAAACGCATACCTACCTACCTACCTACCTAGAGTTCACTCCTGAACAGGAAAACAGCTTTATTGCCGCTGAAAATAACTGTCCTTGCCAGATCTTAAATATTGGGTTGAAGGGCCGTATCAGCAACGAAGAAATCCGTACCCACGCTGGCTAACTTTAAATAGTCTTTAATTAAATTTTTTAATAGAAAAAATGTTTTGTTAATTAAAAGAGGGCCTTTCCGAAGCCAAGAGCGGGGGGTTAGGGGGGCGGCAGCCCCCACAACAAAAAATCTGTACAAAAGAGTCTTTAAAAGCGGGGGGTTTGGGGGGCGGCAGCCCCCAACTGCCTCTCCTAATTCCTGTACGTTTTAAGGTTCGACTTTGGGACGCAGCCTCTTTAACTCTTTAAGAAAACGAAGTTTTTTTCATATTATTCTACTAGGAGCTCTGATCAGTTCACTAGTGAAATCAGGCATACAACGCGATCTGGGTTTATGATTTAACAAGTAGGTGTTGTTATTTGGAACTCAATTCCAGGGAGTGTTAGGTGGTATGAAAACCTTATGTTATTTAAAGTAAGAATAAAAAATATTTTTTGAATAAATTGTAAATTATATTAATTAAAAAGTTATCCTTTTTTTTTCTTTTTTTTTATGATGAGAGATGGCTGTTTAAAGATTGCATACTGTTCCGTCTGTTTTTTTGTTTTTTTTTCTCTTTGCGTATTTCTTTGATTTTGAATGAATTGTTATCATTTATTTGTTGTAGTTTTGCTGCTGAACAAGGACATTTTAGGTCCCTAAATTGAGCAGCATATTATTGATTGTAAGTGCAATTTTAGTAATTTTTCTTTGATGAAATAAACGCATACCTACTTACCTACCTACCTAGAGTTCACTCCGGAACAGGAAAACAGCTTTATTGCCGCTGAAAATAACTGTCCTTGCCAGATCCTAAATATTGGGTTGAAGGGCCGTATCAGCAACGACGAAATCCGTACCCACACTGGCTAACTTGAAATAGTCTCCGTTGTTAGCCAAAAAGGAGGGTGTTACCATGGCCATCAGATCATAAACTTTCAAGAATGTTTCACCACTTGCAGTCACAACGCACCCGTCAACGGCGGAGGGCGAAGAACACGATCTGTAGGAGTAGTAAATGGAACAGAAGAGCTGTTTAGATGCGTCTAATCCCAGAGGGATAGAACAAAAGCTGAAATATATGATATCAAAGTTTTCTTGTCAAAGTTGACGCAAAACCAATTCACGAAAATTATGGAGACCAAAGATTTTTCTTTGTTTCTTTTTTTAAATGAAGTTAAAATGATATATTTCAAACCAGATGGAGGGTGGGGGAGAATTTCTTTCATTTTATAATTTCCGTTTCAATAAAAATATCAAAAAGGTATTTTTCAACCTGTGGCAACTCCTCCTTCTCACAGTCCCATTCCAACGGGCACCCCTGAGGATCTTGCCATTGGTGCTAGTTCACCAAAATGTAGGAATGGGGCAAGATGTATTTTTTAAAGTCTAGGGGGCGGGAGGAATTCTGCTTTATTTCATTTTTTTCAATGAGAATAGCAAGAAAAAGTATTTTACAGTAAAAATACCATTAATGGCGTTTTTGAAAATCATAAAGGGAATTACTCCTCCCCCCATTTCATGCCCCTGATCCAGCTTAACCTTTATAGCTTGTCACCCAATGCTCTCACCTCCTTAGTTTTAGCATCTATAATTGCACAGTCATAGATCCTCGCAATTAATCACCTATGACAATAATTGCTATCAACTTAATCGTTTTATTGTCACTTCAGCTGCAACCAGAGCAAAACGATGAGTATTGTCGGTGTTGCATTGACCAATGAGAGCCGATTCCCGGCGCGAAGAGGGAGCATTTTGTTCCAGAATTTTTTTGCTGGATACTGGTGTAGATGGTTGCAACTTCAGTTTAAAGTTAGCTTTGCTGGAAAGCGACTGATGAAAGCGCTCTGTATTAATCATCATTAATTGCGGATATACTGCTGTTAATTGTAAGTTGCAATGCTTCTAAATTCATGCTGTGTTTTATGAGCGGCATTATTGATGATGGGTGTCAATTTAGTGGTTGACCACTTCTAATGGAAATATATTAAACAAATTAAAGGCTAAATATATACAGAATTTGATTACTGACATAGAGATAAGGTGAATTCACTATTCAATGCCTAGTCTCATGCTCTTTCTAAATATAATAATCATTTCACGCGAAAATGCATTCCATCCCCAATAGATCCATATATATATATATATATATATATATATATATATATATATATATATATATATATATATATATATATATATATATATATATATATATATATATATATATATATATATATATATATATATATATATATATATATATATATATATATATATATATATATATATAACCCACTTACATAAAAATACAAACAGTGGAGTAAATAAAAGCGAAAATCAACAATAACATTACACAAAAAACTATGTATGTTTACGCAAACAACAATAAAACACCAAAAACAATTAGACAACAATAACATTAAATAAATAATTTTAATGAAAAAAAAACGAATTAAGCCATGATGAGGCGACAATCGCCGATACGCTGCTTCCGAAATATTTTTATGTAAACCAGTCAGCTTTTCAATAATATCCGGGAGATGAAACCAATACCAAAGAGGAAGATAAAGAATATATTTACAAAAACGGGAAAAGGCCACCTTAATATCACTAAAATCCTTGTTCCTAAGTATAGGATAACGTCCAGAAAGGTACAGAATATATGTCCTTGATTAATTAATTTCTTTTAAATTTTAGATTGTCAATGCTTTATTTCTTTATAAATGGTGAGAAGACCTGTAAAAACCAATAGACCTATATATTGTAAAAGAATTTCGTATAGCTTCTGTTGGATATCAAATATCACTTAAACACAAATTATGAATGAGGATAACAACGGAAGTCAACATGATAGTAACACCTTGCCTAAACTTGAAGCTGTTTAGGATAATATGTCAGCGGCCCAACAACATGTCTGTGTACCAGCTTACTTCAAAGCTATTAGAATTAAATTTAAAAAAAGTTTTTCTCAACTGAAAATAAGGAGTGACATCAAAACTTAAAACGAACAGAAATTACTCCGTATATGAAAGGGGTTGTCCCTCCGCAACGTCTCGCTCTCTAAACTAAAGTTTGACTCTGCCACAACTGCACTTTTTAAAACAATAAAAAAAACTTTAGCGTAAAGAGCGAGGCGTTGAGGAGGGGGGACACCTCCTTTCATATACGTAATAATTTCTGTTTGTTTTAAGTTTTAATGTCGCTCCTTACTTGCAATAAAAAAACTTGGGTTCTTTAATTTATAACGAAAAAGTATAACGTGTCAAAAAGTTCAAAGGAATGAAAAAAATATATTATTTGGGCTATTTATGGGACCATAATCGATGTGGGTATTCTCAGAAGAGCAACTATTATATGAAAAGAGCATTAAATCAGGAATCTACTAGTATTTATTCATCATGTTTCTTTTAGGAGTGATAAACCTCTAATTTGATGCCTAATGGTGAAACGTGGTTAAAAACTCAAAAGATTATTGGGATATGAGATAAATAATATTTTTAACAAAATTTTTCTGAAAATCTAAATTTTAATTTGATTTTTATTGGGAATTTTCTTTAGTTAAAGTTATCCGTATAACCTCTACTGAACTATAATATCACAATTTAATGCCCCCGGGGTATTAATTACAACCTTTGCCCTTCAGGACTGTGGGGGGCTGTCATCCTCAAAGACATAATTTTCGATCCTCTCAGCTACTTTTAACAAAATTTCTATCTCAAAATTTTGATTGGATATGTTTAGGGAAATTGTGGGCGTGGGAGGGGGTTAATTGTCCTCAAATCATTTTCAACTATTAAAAAGGTATTATCCCTCTCAATTTTCGATCGATTTAGCCCTTTTTGAAGTTTCAACGACAACAACCTTCTATAAAAAAAACCTCATATACCCCCAGGCCATAACTTACAACCCATGCCCTGAGAGCTCTACAGGGATTGTCATCTTCATAGACATAATTTCCAGATCTTTAAACTATGCTGAACAAAATGGCTGTTTTAAAATTTTAATTGAATAAGTTTGGAGAAAGGGTGGGCGTGGGAGGGCTGTTAGTTGCCCTCCAATCACTCTCAACTATTAAAAAGGGCACTAGCCCTTCCAGTTTCCAATTAAATAAACCCGTTTTGAAATTTCTACGACAACTACTTTGATACGAAGCTCCTGTCTGAACAAAAAATAAATAATACATTCTGCTAACATCGTATTTTACTTTGCTAGCGCTACTGTGCTACCTAAGTAAAGAAGGTTTAGTTTTCAGTGAGAATCAACCGATTGCGGGGATTTGAACTAGAAGTGGACAAAAAAAATGTTGTAAATTTTCCAGTTTTTTTTTTTTTTCACTGATTTATTTTCATCGTTCAATACGGTCAAAATTACGAATGTGACGCTGCCTCAGTAACTTCACAATCATGAAACAACGAAACAAACATTGTAGAAAATCGTAGTCTTCAGGATAGGCTATGAATAGACCTAAAATAAATCATAAGGGAAAGAAATATTTTGATTTCTTATGTCTTTTGTAATTTAAGGCTAATTGATAAATGACAAATACGACATTTCAGCTGGACTTACGTACATTGTTATATATATATATATATATATATATATATATATATATATATATATATATATATATATATATATATATATATATATATATATATATATATAATATGTTTTATTTTCATCTTGTTTGCGTAAGTGCTCCTAATCTTGACTCTTGTTTAAACACAATATCTAACTAATAGGTTAATTGGAACTAGCCTCTTTCCCTAGAGATTTAATTCCAACAATACATGCTACAAAATTCCAAAACTCTGTTAATTAACAGGAATAGGCCTATATGTCGATACGGTAATTTCGTAATTTATCCCCAACAAGAGAAGATGAAGGAAGGGAAGCTACTGAAACGATCTCACTCGGTTCTAAGAGTACCTCAAAGCTAGGTCATTGAACCTCACTAATTAATTCTCTCCAGGACCTGAATATAATTAACTAAAATACAATTCTTAGGGCCCTCCCTCTATTGTGTAGATAAATATTTAAGTTAAGACACATAGAGCAGCATTAGGGGATGTTATTAAAGAAACTATATTTCTTTTATGTAACTTCGAAAGAATGAATGAACTCATTGAAAACCTTTTCAGCTACACATATCACAAACAGACTTTAAGAAAAGATAATAAATGGAAAGACAAAGACAAAACAGTCTATCCCATATATTTGAGCAAATGAAATAATATTAAACAGAGAGATCTCGATAAAGAAAAGCTACTGCCTAAAACTGTCCAAAATATGATATTAAAAAGCCGAAAAAAGAAAAAGTAACAACGGTGGTCTTCAAGCCCCATACACTGTTAGCAATGTTGAAAAAAAATCGCTAATGATGAAGATGATTTTGAGGGGTTGCCCAATTCTATTACCTAATGTACGTCTTGGAACGATGTTACACAGTTCTGCCACTCGTAGCACCGTTCCAGAACGCGTGGCACGGTCCCTGAAGACTCAGCACATGCCACATGTTGTGTGTGATTTCTGAAAGTTGGTTCCCTCTCGGTTATTTTTTTTATTCCTGCGCATGGATCGGTGATACCTGGCACGTACGCAGGGGGGAGCATTCCGGCCTAGCCCCCCCCCCCCAAAAAAAAATAATTGTGAAATGTTTAATTTCCCCATGGTTTCTTGGGATTTCTGGCAAAAGTAGGATATTTATTAAGAATCTAGATACATGTATGAAGCCTTTTTTGGTGGATTTTACAGCACGTAATTATCCGGTCAAGTCACTGCCCAAATTATTAACCCATTTTCTGTCTAACTTTTTACCATCTTTGAAGTAATTAGGAATTGTACTGTTATTTATTTTTTTTGTAAAGAGAGTTTGCTTTCCACAGCAAAATAGAATTATCCTTGGTATTAGGGCATTTACCCCCCCCCCTTTTTAGGATAAAGTACAGCTTTTAATGGATCAATTTTGGAAACTATCATTCTTCATTAAAATCTACGTTTTTGCCATAAAAGAACTACCCCTCACAGCACCCATATTGCACTGTTAACCCTAAAATTTCCCTTTCAGTGGGATATAATAGATTAATCACTGGTTCTAAATCGCTATGAACATAACCTGAGCCTAAAACGTACTTTTGAGGCTTCAGTCTTCTTCCCCCCATCCGATACAACACTACAGATTAAAGTCAATCTGTATTTTCCGATATACCTGCTTTTTGCATTACTAAATAAAAAAGTGCTACTTTATACCTGCTGTTTCGAAGATTATGGCCCCCCCCAAAAAATTTCTGCGTACGTGCCTGGGTGATACAATCATTACCCCTGGAAATCTCGGCATTCGTAAGCTTTTTCTTAAATTCCAAAAAGTTTTTAATTTACTTTTTTATTATTTTTTTTTTAAGTTTGCCCTCTAAGTGGCGTTATGATAGATAATCAGCCGAAATACTTACAAATGGAAAATTTTTCAAACCTCTAGAAATGTTCCAAAACAAGTTTTTAGTATAGTATTTAAATTGACGCTTATTATAAATTACTGATAGTTATAGGTTCTATTTTAACAAAATCAGACCGTGACTTTGTGGGAAGCATTAGATTTGCAGACTTGGTGCAGACTTGGTTTGCAAAATTTGTCTTAATTTGTTTGGAAAAAATTCTAAAAAATCCTTTATTCTCTGTTTTGAACATATATGATATTATAACATGCCTTTATCATTTAATTATACGTCTAATTTTTTTTTGTTCAAATACAAATTTGGTACACAGGCAAGAGAAAAAACGTGACCCTAGTGATTAAATTTGTTTTAACTTCCTGAAGCAGACATGATTATATCGAATGACAGTCGAAAATTGGTTCTGTCACTTTCTACCCCAAGCTAATTAAATAGGTATGCGGTATATCACCTGTTTGAACAAATACCAATATACGAGGGTTAATAATGGCAACCCCGTGGACATCGACGGCTGACCGAAAAGTGTCGGCAACTTCACAGACGCCAACGATAAGACCCTAATCGTCCAAGAATTTCAATAACTTTCCATTTGGAAGGAAAAATAGTATATTTTTAAAAGCGTTGGAAGATTATGCAGCTTAAAATACCCCTATGGAGTGGAGTGCTCGAATACTTAAATACTCGAGTCACACTTGTAGATAAAAACAAAATTATTGACTACATAGAGCAGAGTATCTCGTGCTTCATTTAGTGGGTTGGATACTTTTCAATTTTCAAGCGTAATTATTATGATTCACCGGTTAGAGACATTTAGAAAGGCATGAGTTAACATTTGGGAGAAGCTAAAGAACTGAGCAGACCTAGCATTTTAAAAGCTAAAACGACATTTTTATTCAATCCGGACAGGTTCTAAACTAGCTTTCGAACTAGTATTTTTTGAGCGTTTTTAAGCTGACTTTTAAGTTTCAGAATTTTTTTTTTAGCATGTTGAAACATTTTCCATACAAGGTTTCTGGAGTCACTAGCTCATTTAATCAGCTGCTTAGTCGCTTGGCAAAGCAATTTGTTTTTGTTTGGTGTCCATATTTTAGAAATTTAAAATAATTTTCCAAGAAAAAGTTTACTTTTCTGTGAAAAATCCAGATTTTTATTTGCACGTGTAGACTATTAAAAATCTGAAAGAAAACGCTAGTCTGTCGAGCCCTTTGAATCCATATCAGTTTTTCACATCTATACAATAATTGTAATATTTAAATTAACGGAAGACACTGTTTATTGCTAAATATTGTTTTCTGTATTATTTTTTTTGTATGTGCTTTGTTTCTTACTGAACGCTTTGTAGTGTAGGAGGAACACACGAGCGTTGAAAGAAATAGTAAATTTCTTTAAAGCATGCGAAGAACACGCCAGATTCAAAACAACTATCCAAACCTAAGTTACATTTATGCATTTTTGTAAGAAATAAATGAAAAGACAAGGACAACATAAACTATTCCACATACTATAGCAAATGTAACAATATTAAATTGACATTACATATTACACATTACATATTTACAACAACATTACATATAAGTTACTGTTACAACGTTGTTTTCTTGAACGTCTGAACAATTTGGCTTCGCATCGGGGGGACTTCACCAACGGAAGAAAAAGAAAAGAAAACTAGACTAAACAGTTAACACACACTAGAAAGTAACAAAAAAGATGATAAAACTAACCATATAAAAAAGATAAGAGAAACGAAAGAAGTTCATATATGGTATGCTAAAGCTGTTGGTTAATGAACTGATCATTAGAAAATGTTTTTTCGAAAATCTAAGAATATAAGTGAGTACAAGGAGCGCAAAACGGTTTGGACTTTACAAAACTTGATCTTTTTAACCCGATTGCCGCAACTCACCAACTTGTTTCATTTATGCATTTATAACTTAGATTAATTTAATATCTGTTATGTAAAGCAGAATCCATTTCGCGCCCTCCTTTTTCACTTATGTTTGTAGATTCTGGAGATAACACTCCGACCAGAACTTTTATAGGCTAGAGGTCTAATAGAAGCATTCCGTGAACAGTGAAGTACTCGTGGAACGGACAAAAAAAAAAAAAAAAAAAAGAAACGAGAAATTACATAAAAAATCTTGCTCTATGGTTGAGGAGACAGGGCCGAAGCCTCGCTTACATTTCTCATCAAGGTATTAGAAGTATATAAGGTACATCAACTCTAAAAAGAAAATTATCTGTTAAAAATTGAATTATCTTAAGTTTAGCTATGTGATCAACATTCCCCTGGTCCCCTCTACAGTTGTATTTTTGAGTGTTTAGATTAGAGCATAACTTTTCTCAAACATTCTCTTTTTTTTAGAAAATACCCTTTATTTTGAATTCAGTGGGCAAGACCCAATTAAAAATGTATAAAATTACGTAAATTTTTACATTAGAAGATAAAAAATTATAAATTTTACTGGGCCCCTTTGGGATTGTGGGACTAAGTAATTTTATGGTTTCATCCATGAAATACGTAAAAAATATCCTGAAGAGACATAAAAAAATAAACTAGCTTCTTCTTCACGTATTATTTTCTGTAACCTTCATAACATTTTTTGGGTGTATTTAATTATCTGCCTTACCAAATTATACATGGTACTGGCCAAGCCTGTATCAGGGATTTTTCTTCGCAGGAGGGAGGATACAAAAAACTTCAAAAAAACATCAAAAATTAGTTTATGTGCATTTTTTTAACGTTTTTACGAGTCGGACCAACGTTTCGGAGGGGAGTTCAAACCCCTTCTCCCCCTCCTTGTCAATTCTGGCCTTGGTACTGGCAAATCTCACTAAAAATTGTAAAAAATTTAAAGAATATATTTTTTGATCTAGGCCTATGGTACCTAAGGTATTATGGAAATTTTAACAAAATGAAGCTTTGATAATGTAGTCAAAGCTTTACAAGAAAAGCTTTTCTCAGAGATCCTGTTCACCAGCGCCTAAATACAAATAATCATAAATTTTAGTCTGAAACAGTTATTTCTGCATGTGAAATGTACAGATTTGAAAATATTAAGCACCCATCTCGTCAGGGGTGAATCGTACCCCTTACTGTGAATACAGGCTAACAATATCAGAAGGGTTGCATAGTAATTTCTGCTAAATGGCTTTGACTTTTAATGGGTGCGGACAAGAATCGAAGCCCCTGACTGTGACGTGGGATTTGAGAATTAGATACGCGTGCCATTCATCAGATGAAGGGGTTGACAAAATCAATTGCCTTAGATTCTGATATTCTTAAATTTTGATGGTTTGGAATGGTCATAAAACTCATAAAAACTTAATTTTTTGGTAACAATATTAATAAATTGCTTATAATAGGTATTCAAAACAAGAGAAAAATGTTAAAATAAATTATTCTCTATTTTTGTATTCTAAATCTGCTATTTTAAAATGTTTTCAAAAAGGGTAGAACTCCGATTCAACAGTGGAAAAAAAGGAGCCATTAGCAAATCTACACACTCCCCGCTGAAATCACGTTCTTTATGCTCACCCCCCCCCCCTCAGATTTGAAGAAGAGAGGGCCTAGGAACCAACGTCTCCGGAACGAATCTCAAGTTTTTACGACTTTTCCTTTGATTTCTTATACTTTTCACTTAGTTTTCATATGAATTTTCAGTCTTAAGGCTGAGACTCCCCCCCCTTATCTCGAACAGAAGGTCCAGCCCGAGATAAATTCCTGCATCAGTGCCTGTTTTTAATCAAATTCACATATCCAAAACGGACAACACAGAGAGGGTCTAACAGATAGAGATAGATGAATAAAGAGACAGAGAGAAAGATAGAGAGAGAGAGAGAGAGAGAGAGAGAGAGAAAGAAAGAAAGAGAGAGAGAAAGAAAGAAAGAGAGAGAGAGAGAGAGAGAGAGAGAAATTCTTTGTGCTGACCCATTTTATATGTTAATAGACTAAAATGCGAATTTTAGCTAACTCAAGAAAGCCTTGTTCGATTTTTTAAGTACAAAAGTGCTAATTAATATATTTTGTATGCAAACTATCCCCCTTTTTTGTTCTATCTTTTTTCTTTCTATTCCAATCCCTCTTCCCCTCCCTCTCCCTCTTTCGCTCTCTCCTTCTTTCTCTCTCTTTTTCTTCTCTCTCTCTCTCTCTCTCTCTCTCTCTCTCTCTCTTTCTTTCTTGTGCAAATTAAACAAACAAAAAAGTTTTTTTTTTAAATGAAAGTAAGGAGCGATATTAAAACTTAAAACCAACAGAAATTACTCCGTATATGAAAGAGGCTTTTCCTCCTCAACGCCAAGCTCTTCACGCTAAAGTTTGAACCTTTTTCTTAACTCTACTTTTTAAAACAGTAAAAAATTTCTCAGGCAAATTTTTACACTTCTCCTTCAATTTACTGGCTGTGAATCATATCATTTTTTTCGTGATGCAGCATCTTCTCATATTCCCCATTTTCTTATTTTCTCTCTCTCTACTTTCTTTAAGCAAGTGTTTTCATTGTTCTTATTAAATAACCCGTATCCAGGGGTTCCGGTGTGAGAAGGAGAGGGGGGGGGGTTCTCTTGTTTTTACATTGTCACCAATTGACGCCACTACCTGTGTATAAATAATGGGAAACACAGAAATGCAATTATACACGAGAGTTGTTCATTCTTTTTTTTCTTTTTTTTGATGATTATTACTCATGTCTGTTGGGTTTAAACATTTTCTTGTCAACACACATGCTACGTCCCCTTTCAATATTGAATCATCCAACCGTAAAGAAGTTCAAATTGCTTTTTTGGTTCTGGGAGGAAAAATAGTAATAAACGAGAAAGGATAAGCTGTAATATTAATTTTTGGGGGTAAATAAATTCCACCAAAATAATTAATTATCTCACAGTGGATCAAATATTAGAGATACCAAAGCTTTAGGCTTGGATTAGATGATTGCTTTTTTGCAGGCCATACAGTTATTACTTCCAGCCGACAAAGATTTTGTTTTTTTCTACGGATCTTGATATGATGAAGCAGATATACATGGATTTAGAAGTTCTTATGAATCGAATTTTCCTGATCTTAGTTAGTATTCAACTTTTTATCGCCGGTGTTAAAGGAACAAGTAAGATTTTAAATGTTTTTTTAGGGCATATTTATCACCTTGTTTATTTG
Organism: Artemia franciscana; assembly: GCF_032884065.1. Lineage (NCBI taxonomy): Eukaryota > Metazoa > Arthropoda > Branchiopoda > Anostraca > Artemiidae > Artemia > Artemia franciscana. Next base: position 56,311,863 of record NC_088867.1, read on the forward strand.
AGTAGAATTATACGGGTTTAACTAGTCGGGTTTCTACCGGGCTTTGGATCTATGCCTTGTTTATTTGTGTGCTATCAGATATGTTTAATTTTTTTTTTAATTCAAGAGAAAACGTACTATCAACCATAATCAGAGCTATAAACTTTATCTTTTGACAAGCGAGGTATGTTTTGGTCAATCGTATAAGTGAATCGTTTTTCCTGTAAAAAACATGCTTTTTGTAACTCAGGATGAGTTTATCTAAATTTATCTTATTATAACTTGAACTTATTACTACAACCTTAGTTATAGTTAAATCACCAATGACGCATGCCAACATAGTTTTAAGTTGATCAAAAGAAGTAAAAATTTGTTCTAAATTGTTCATTTCACCGATGTTATATTTTATATCGTGAGATTAATATTCCTGAGTGGTGTAACTTTAGAAAGAAATCACTAGAAACGGGTGATCAATTTAGCAAATATAAATAGGAGGGGAAAGAGAGATACAATGCTCCTTTGCGATCTGGCCTCATTTTTTTTCTTCGGATTTTTTTTAACCCTTTCTAAGACTAAGCACGTCAGTTTTTTTGCGTTTATTTTCCTTTAGTGTCTTGCTTACCCCATCCTTCATGTGCATTAGCTAGTCTCTCATCTTAAAGGTCCGAATATAATTGCTTAATGAGTTTTTCTTTTCGTAGGCTAATATTAACTATTAATTAAGTAGTAATTAGTTAATTACTAGCGTATAATTTATGCCTCTCTCTGGATTTTGAAAAATACCTATTTTTTGGGCATTTTCATTGAAAAAAGCCTATTTTGATTGTATAAAAAGGATTGAGGAAAAGACAATTTACCCCCATTAGATTATGAAAAATACAGTTTGTCCCATCTAGCTTTTCGTGAATTGACGCCACTGCATAGACCAATACGTTTTGCAAGTTTTGCACGTAAGTGGGTCAGTGTGAATGAATATAGAGATGAGAAAAAACAGAAAATATTGTCTTTTATTAAAACCACAATAAAATCATTAGTGATGGTTTGCCCACCGTCCGCCACCTAGTGTACATACCGGAGTACCACATTTTCTTGCCATTTTCACCGCGCTTGGTACAGTTCCGTAACGCATGGCACAGTCCCTGCAACGCTCATGCGCCACCTGGTTTATATTATATCTGAAAGTTGGCACCCCCTCGATTGTTGGTTTACTTTTTTGACAACATAAAAGTATTTTATCACAAAATACAACAACAAAATTTACTCATTGTAATTATCTTATTAATATGTATTCTAATCTATTGAAAGTGTCTTTAATTTTGGGTCTAAAAGAAAAATGTTTCAGTCTCAAAAGAAAGAACAAACAACTTAGAAACAACAGGGAAATTTTTCAAGACAGTGGAATTCAATTCAGTGAATATTTTGGCCCTATGTCCAAGGACCGTCTTCAGCACAACATCAGATATATATATATATATATATATATATATATATATATATATATATATATATATATATAAACTTACTTTAATATGTGATTAAATAAAAAAAAAAAGTTTTTTTAACTGGAAGTAAGGAGCGACATTAAAACTTAAAACGAACAGAAATTACTTCGTATATCAAAGGGGCTGCTACCTCATCGACGCCCCGCTCTTTACGCTAAAGTTTGATTCTTTCTCTCAATTCTTCTTTTTCATACAGTAAAACCTTTAGCGTAAAGAGCGGGGCGTTGATGAGGAAGCAGCCCCTTTCATATACGAAGTAATTTCTGTTCGTTTTAAGTTTTAATGTCGCTCCTAACTTTCAGTTAAAAAAACTTGTTTTTTATATATTTAATTTCTGAATATTTTTGAATCAATGCATGTTTTGATTTTGGCTCTCCGCAGAGGAATAATTAAAACGAAATTTGCATATATTTTTTTTTTTGGCTAAATGGCTTTCTCATAATTTTGATCGAATAATTTTGAGAAAAAAAGAGCGGGGGAGGAAGCCTAGTTGCCCTCCGATTTTCGGTTAATTCAAAATGCAACTAGAACTTTTAATTTTTTACGAATCTTTTTATTAGTAAAAGATATACGTAACTTTTGTATTCTCATGTTTTTATTACATATATGATGGGGTTCGCCCCCTCGTCAGTACCTCGCTCTTTACACTAAAGCTTAAATTTTGTCCCAATTCATTAAGAATGACCCCTGAATCACAAAAGCCGCAGAATAAATAGTTGAAATTACTAAAAATACTTTAGCGTAAAGAGCGAGGTATTAAGAGGAGGTGAGCCCCTCATATGGGTAATAATTTCTGTCTGTTTTAAGTTTTAATGCTGCTTTTTACTTCCAGCTGAAAAAAAAACTTTTTCATGTTTATTTTTTCATTGTTTTTTTTTAAGTAATGCTAGTAAATCCTGCACTCCCTTCATGGAAATATTCTTCCCCCATGACAAATTCCTCGATGGAAAGTTCCCCCAGCATATTCCTCTCTTCTCAACTCCTGCCTCCAACCAAAAAATCCTCCTGAAAACGCATGTACACTTTCCAATAACCATTACTATATGTAAGCACTAGTCAAAGTTTGTAACTTGTAGCCCCTCCCACGGGGACTGTGGGGGAGTAAGTCGTCCCCAATGACATACTTATAAGGTTTTTCGACTACACTGAATAAAATGGCTATCTCAGAATTTTTATCCGTTGACTTTGGGAAAATAATTAGCGTGAGAGGGGGCCTAGGTGCCCTCCAATTTTTTTGGTCACTTAAAAAGGGCACTAGAACTTTTCATTTCCGTTAGAATGAGCCCTATCGCAACATTCTAGGTTAAGTGGGTCGATACGATCACCCCAGGGAAAAAAAAAAAAATAATAAATAAACAAGCATCCGTGATCTGCCTTCTGGCAAAAAATACAAAATTCCACATTTTTGTAGATAGGAGCTTGAAACTTCTTTAGTAGGGTTCTTTGATACGCTGAATCTGATAGTGTGATTTTCGTTAAGATTCTATGACTTTTAGGGGGTGTTTCCCCCTATTTTCTAAAATAACGCAAATTCTCTCAGGCTCGTAACTTTTGATGGGTAAGACTAAACTTGATGAAACTTATATATTTAAAATCAGCACTAAAATGCAATTCTTTTGATGTAGCTATTGGTATAAAAATTCCTTTTTTTTAGAGTTTTAGTAACTATTGAGCTGGGTCGCTCCTTACTACACTTCGTTACCACGAACTGTTTGATAATTAAAACTAAAAATTTTTTTTAATTTTTTTTAAAAACAGCCCTAGCATACTATCTTCGACGAAGTTCAACCAGAATCCTGGTTGAACTTTAGGGTCCTCGATGAACTTCATTGAAGTGAGGATGCTAGGGCTCTTTTAAAAAGTTTAAAAAAAAATTAATTTTCATATTTTAATGAGTTACTTGCCGAAATACTTACTGAATTGAATTCCACTGTCTTGAAAAATTTCCCTATTGCTTCTAAATTGTGTTTGTTTGATATAGAAAGGCATTGTGATCCTCGTCACTATTTACACAAGAAAGAAAATAACAGTCAATAATATTAATTCGATTTGAAAGACTAAAGACAAGCGTAAACAATGTGTACTGTAATTTTTACAAATAGGGATGTCCTTTGAGAACATTATATGCACCGACATTTTCTAATTGTTTTGTCTTAATCCCTTCCTGTAGCCACGAACGATTTGTATCAGGGGTGTTTTCTCTAAAGTTTCAAAATTCACCTTTCAGAACCATCACCACTCCCTCAAAAGATCTTCTGATCCTCATATAGGTCCTAGATCATACCTTTAAGCCTTAGGATGGTGGGAATGTGCACATTTTATTTATTTATTTTCGATAACACATATCACGTCTTTCAACATAACACATTTACCTAAGCAAGTGTAAAGCATGTAAGCGAGAATAATTAACCATAAGAATTTCACAAATATGAGGTTTCTGATATGAATTTAGAATAAGCAAAAATTTGTTTTTAGAAAGCTAAATGTATCTACCATCAATGCCACAGCCAGAGCAAGAGGTACCACCATAAATATTCGGTGCCACTATCCAGTCACTTAAATATTGAAAATTGTACTCAAATATAAATCTCTTGAGCAAATAATGACACAATAGTGACTGTTATAATATTGGAATAATGACAGCCCCCTCCCCCTCTAAACTTATAGGACCTCATGGGTGTATCTATTGACAAGGGTGCCAATAAGCATAATCTTGGGGTGACAAGGGCATCAATAATTGACCAAATTGATAAATTTATTTTAAAAAAAGGGTGAGAAACAAAAAAAAAGCAAGGAATCTAAGGTTGCGAGTTGGGGCCCGGGGTCCCCAGCTCGCCTCCTTAGATCAGCCAGTGGGGACCTTATCTGAAATTTAATTTTGGAATTATTAAATCATTGAAATAGTTTTAGAGCACTTATAACTGTGTGATTTTCTCTTTTCAGTGCTTAGTGTCTCTATTTCTTTAATTTTCTTTTTTAAATGTAGATTTACTGATTGGCATATAAGGATTGTAGTTCTTTCATTATTTTTTTTTTTATGGCACTTGGTACTAACCATGTGACATATAGCAATCGCAAATTCTGTAGGTCTGTCGGTCTGTCTGTCTGTCGGTCCCGGTTTTGCTACTTTAGGCACTTTCAGGGAAGCTAGGACGATGAAATTTGACAGACTCATCAGGGACCGGATCAGATTAAATTAGAAATAGTCGTTTTCTAATTTGACCATCTGGGAGGGAGTGGGGTGCTGGTTAATTCGGAAAACATAGAAAAATGAAGTATTTTTAACTTAAGAACGGTTGATCATATCTTAATGAAGTTTGATGTTTGGAAGAATATCGGGTCTCAAAGCTCTTATTTTAAATCCCGACTTGATCTGGTGACATTGGGGGGGTGGGTGGGTGGTAGGGGGAAACCTAAAATCTTGGAAAATACTTAGAGTGGAGCATAACTGGAACGGATCCGCTCTCTTTGGGGTGGATAGGGAGGGGACAGTGTTAATTCTGAAAATTTAGAAAAATGAGGTATTTTTAATTTACGAACGGGTGTTCGGATCTCACTGAAATTGATATTTAGAAGGATATTGTGTCTCAAAGCTCTTATTTTAAATCCCGACCAGATCTGGTGACATTGGGGGGAGTTTTGGGGGAACCTAAAATCATTGAAAACGCTTAGAGTGGAGGGATCGGGATGAAACTCGGTGGAAAAAATAAGCAGAAGTCTTAAATACGTCATTGACATAATTGGAACTGATTCGCTCTATTTGGGGGAATTGGGGGTGGGGGTTAATTCTGAAAAAATAGAAAAATGACGTATTTTTAACTTACGAAAGAGTGATCGGATCTTCATGAAACTTCATATTTAGAAGGACCTCGTAACTCAGATCTCCTATGTCAAATCTTAATCAGATCCAGCGTCATTGGGGGGGGGGGGGAATCTTAGAAAATACTTGAAGCGGAGATATCGGGATGAAACAGGATGGGAAGAATAAAAACAAGTCTAAGATAAGTGACTGACATAACCGGACCGGATCCACTCTCTTTGGTGGAGTGGGGGAGGGGTGTAATTCGAGAAAATGAGGTATTTCTGACTTACGAACGGGTGACCAGATCTTAATGAAATTTGATATTTAGAAGGATCTTGTGCTATAAAGCTCTTATTTTAAATTTGACCAGGCTATGTGACATTGGGGGGAGTTGGAGGGGGAAACCGGACTTCCTGGAAAACGTGAAATTTGGGGTATTTTTATCTTACGAATGGCTGATCGGATGTTAATAAAACTTGATATATAGAAGGATCTTATGTCTCAGATGCTCCATTTTCGACTCGAATCGGATCGGAAAGGGGGCTGGAGGAAGGAAACAGAAATCTTGGAAAACGCTTAGAGTGGAGAGATCGGAATGAAACCTGATGGGAAGAATAAACATTAGTTCTAGATACGTGATTGACATAATTAGAACGGATCCGTTCTCTTTGAAGGAGCTGGGGGGTGTTAATTTGGAAAAATTGAGGTATTTTTAACTTAAGAACAGGTGACCGGATCTTAATGAAATTTGATACTTAAAAGGAATTCGTGTCTCAGAGCTCTTATATCAAATACCGACCAGATCTGTTGACATTGGGGGAGTTGGAGGGGGAAATTGGAAATCTCGGAAAACGCTTAGAGTGGAGGAATCGGGATCAAGCTTGGTGAATATAATAAGCAAATGTCATAGATACATGATTGACGTAACCGTACGGGATTTGCTCTCTTTGGGAGAGTTGTGGGGAGGGGTTCAGTGCTTTAGCGAGTTTGGTGTTTCTAGACGTGCTAGGACGATGAAAATTTTTAGGCGTGTCAGGGAGCTGCACAAATTGACTTGATAAAGTCGTTTTCCCAGATTCGACCATCTGGGTGGCTAAAGGGAGAGAAAAAATTAGAAAAAATGAGGTATTTCTAACCTACGGGTGGGTGATCGGATCTTAATGAATTTGATATTTAGAAGGACATCGTGACTCAGAGCTCTTGTTTTAAATCCCGACCTGTATTAAGCCTCTGATTTTCCTTTTAAATCAATCTAAAGATTCTTGGAATTTGTTTTAGAGCTCATACCATATGAGCTCTTGGCTTTTAGCTCTTCTGGCCTTGTCGCAAGTGCCATATGAGCTCTTAGATCTTGTTCTTTCTTGTGTGCCTTCTGTATCTTGAGTTGTGACGTTTCATATTTGTCTCATATGACCCTGTAATGAATGAATAGCTTTTTAAAAAACTGTGTTGTTAATAGTTTTGTTTTTCACAGTGTTTTGTCTTTATCTTTTTTTCTTCTCATATTCCTCTTAATCAGTAGCATCAATCAATGAAGAGGAGGTATCTATAATAGATTTTGATAAATACCTTTGTTGGGGCATCCTCATTTTAGAGGGTCTTTTTCTGGTATTGAAACATAACAAAAATGACAAGTTCCCCCTCCCCCACTTATATTATTTTTAAAATAGATCCCCTCCTTCCCCTCACTTTTTTTTGAATTGACACTACTGCTCTAAAGTGCGCCCTTGTTACTTGCAGATGGTAAAAATCTGCAATTATTATTGCTTTTGGCATTTAAGCTTTTACTAAATTCACTTTCAGATTTTAAATGTGATTCTTCACTCGGGATGGAATCCAGTCAAATTACTGATGATAATTTGAGTGCATCTTCATCGTATGTGAAAAGTGTTAGTCCTGTGTATGCAAGGTAAGTTAAAATAAGGAAGACAAACCCTATTAGGGTTCAGAATTGATTTATTTTTGTACGTTTTATAAATTACGATTTTGTCAATGAAAACTGTTTCAGTTGGGCAATACATTGCGGTACGAAGTTTGAGAATATGAGATGAAATTTATTTTCAAAAAATAAGTGCTCAGACGAACCAAACTCGCTTCTTGTAGTTAAATTAAAAACTAAAATGGCAAATAAACAAATAGGTCAACAAAAACAACATATATACATAAGTAATAGATGTAATAATAATATATGTAATATGTAATAAGCAATAAGAGCATATAAGTCAACACGACAATAAGATTATAAATGTTTAAAACGAGCTGAATTTTCAAATGAAGTACACCAGTTAATAAAACAAAAAGAAGGATAAAACAGAGAAATAGTCCAAACAACAGGGAAGAGGGAAATTATTGAGATGTTTTATTAATTTCTGGGGATATTGATGTTCATTACTCGATAAGTAAACTTTACACACAGTGATTGGTAGAAAGGAGGAGACAATTCTCTATTTTACTATTTCAATTAAGCAGAGGAGAGGGGTTTACATTATAAGAGGGAAATATATCCTTGTTCTTTGGAAACTACTGTTAAGATCAGATGTTGGTTCGACCACTGGCATCTCTATTCTTATTTTATTCGGTGCTGAGAGCTGATAGGTGACCCAACTCCACTGGTTACGGTCCTTGATCATAGGGGAATCGATTTTAAGCCTTAACTCGATTGTCAATCGTATTGATGGTTATCCTTCTTCCTTTTTTACACTGCAAATAAAAACTATATCACATTCATTATAGTTTTAGACATCACCTGATTAATTCAGCAGTTTGAATCATCAACTTAACTTTTTGATTAAAAAACATCAGTTAAACCAATATGTTACTGCGCTTCGATACACGTATAGATTTGATGTCTTTGTTTTGAAATGATATTCTTGTTTACTCTCTAGTTTCTCCTGTGGGAAATTCAACCATGGAGAATTTTCCTGCAAAAAAATCCCTCCAACACACAAAAATACCTTAGAAAATTCTCTCCCCACAAAAAATTAACCTGGGCAATCCTTCAGACATTCTCGTATGTAAAATTGAGTTGCCAATGAGAAAGTAAGACAAACCAAAAGAATTCCGTATATGATTTTTCTCTGGAAAGTTCCCCCCGAAAACTTTTCTCGTCATGGAAAATTCTGCCCCTGAAACATCACTCCCACTAAAAGAACGTCTGTATATTTCCCAATAACAAATACTATATGTAAACTCAACACCTCGCTCTTTATGCTAAAGTTTTTTATTGTATAAAAAGTGGAGTTGTACGAAAGAGTCGAACTTTAGCGTAAACAGTGAGGCGTTGAGGAGGGGACAACCCCTTTCGTATATGAAGTAACTTCTATTTGTTTTAAGTTTCAATGTTGCTCCTTACTTTGAGTTGGAAAAACTTTTTTTATTTAATCTTCTATAAGAATCCACAGTACGAGTGGCTATTTGTACGCTGTAGAAACTTTTTCAACAATTTTTTATCCTGACACAAACAATATTTTCTAATTCAATTTTATAGCTTCTGAAGTTGACCTGAAAAATAAAACTTAATATCATTCCTAAAAGACTCTATCTATGCTTTTTGACAGCATGGGTACACTTACACTCTTTTATTTATTTACATTGTAAGAACAGAAGTAGTAATAGTAGTATCCCCAACAAATTCAACTTAAGACCCCCAGTCGTTCTCGATATATTTTTATGGTGTCTTATTGGCAGCCATTTAAGACAATACCTTTTGATTTATTTTAAAGCAATATTTAGTTTTAAAGCATAATACTCCACTTGCATAATTGTGGGGGGAGGGGGGGGGGAGTTTACATGCCTAATATCCCTAAGGACATAGGTGCTGGACCTTTCTACTAAGCTAAAAAGGCTGTCTCAGAATTTTGACTGGATGCGTTTGGAAAATGAGTGGGCTTGAGAGAAAAAGGCTGCTTGCCTTCCAATCTATTGTTGCTGTCAAAAAGGACACCAGACACTCGCGCTGTAATCGGAGTGCAAGGGGGAGGACTTTCCCCTTCACATATCTAGTAAAAACATTTTAAACAAGTAAAAACAGAGTGAAAACATTTTAAATGTATTTTGACTTCAGTAAAGAGCAAGTTATGTTCTGGTCTTGAGAAGGCATGGGGGCTGTCAGCTCTGCTCCTGTTTTTTTTGCTCGTTTTGGGTTTGACTCGGTTATTTGTTTTATGATTTAGATAAACACAATGTGTTTAAAATGTTCTATCTTCTTTAAATTTAATAAACTAAAACTTATTAAAACTTTAAGGAGTATATATCATTGTATGTATATTAAACTGACAATTCGCAGCCATTTTTTTCATTAAAGTGCAAATCATGTTCTGGTCTTGAGAAGGTATGGGGGCTGTTAAGGACAAAATTTTCAGACCTTTCAACTACACTGAACAAAATGACTACCTCAAACTTTTGATTACATGTGTTTTTGGAATTGATGGGCGTGGGGGGGGGCTTGTTGCCCTCCAATCACTTTTGATTAATTAAAAGGGCACTGACCCCTGAAATTTCCAATCGAATGAGCCTTTTTCGGAGTCTCTACGACAACAAGAGGCCATCTCGAAATTTCTATCAAATGGTTTACTGAAAAATAGGAGGTTTAGGGATGGGACTATCCACCCTTCAGTCACTCTGAATCTTAAAAAGGGCACTAGGACTTCTGCTTACCAATCCAACAATTCCTCTCCGAAGTTTATACGATCACACCCCTTCTATATATATATATATATATATATATATATATATATATATATATATATATATATATATATATATATATATATATATATATATATATATGTATATATATATATATATATATATATATATATATATATATATATATATATATATATATATATATATATATATATATATGTATATATATATATATATATATATATATATATATATATATATATATATATATATATATATATATATATATATATATATATATATATATATATATATATATATATACCTTATATAACTTATATAACTTACCTTGCCCTTCGGGCTGTGGGGGGGATGTCAACCTCAAAGACATAATTTCCGGTGTTTTAAATTACGTTGAACGAAGTGGCTATATCAAAATTTTGATTTGATGTGTTTTGAGAAATAATGTACGACCGAGGGAGGGTTAGTTGCCATCCCTTTTGACTATGGAAAGGGCACTGGCCCTTTCAATTTTCAAGCGAATGAGCTGTTTTCGAGGTTTCTACGACACCAAATGGCCATCTCAAAATTTCTATCAGATGCATTTCAGGAAAATACGAGGTGTGGGGGGTTATCCGCCCTCCGATCACTCTGAGTCTTAAAAATGGCACTAGCACTTTTGATTACGAATCACATTAGGTCCCTCCAAGGTTTATACTATCAGCATTTTTATATATACTTAATTTGCCCTCAGGGCATAAGCTAGAGCTCTTTCGCTGAGGGCTGTGTGTGTGGGGGGGATTCCATCCCCAAATACATAATTTCCGGACCTTTCAATTACGTAAAACAAAATGACTATCTCAAAACTTCTATTGGATTCTTTTTTGGGAAATGGTGGGCGTGGGAGGGGGGTTAGTTGCCCTTCAATCACTTTCGATAATTAAAACGGGCACTGGGTTTTTCAATTTTCAATCGAATGAGCTGTTTTGAAGTTTTTTTTTTTTTTACAACAAATGGTCATCTCAAAATTTCTATTAGATGCATTTCGGGAAAATACAAGGTTTGGGGTTTATCCACCCTCCCATTACTTTGAATCTTAAAAAACAGCACTAGAACTCCTAATTGCCAACCTAATAAGCCCCCTCCGAAGTGCATACGATCACCCTTTTCATATGTCTTATATGCCCCAAGGATATAACTTACAATCCTTGCCCTGAGGGCTCTGTGGAGTTGTCATCCTCAAAGACATAATTTCCAGACCTTTCAATTACGTTGACAAAATGACTATCTAAAATTTTGGATTGGATGTGTTTGGAGGAATGGTTGGCGTCAGAAAGGGGGTTAGTTGCCCTCCCATTACTTTCGATTATCAAAATGGGCCCTTTCAATTACCAATCAAATGAGCTAATTTCGAAGTTTTACGACAACAAACGACAATCTCAAAATCTCTATGAGATGCATTTCGGGTAAATACGAGGTGTTGGGGGGATATCCGCCCCCCGATCACTCTGAATCTCAAAAAGGGCACTAAAACTTCTGATTAGCAATCCAAACAGCCTCGGCTGAAGTTTATACGATCATCCTTTCTATATAAACTTTAAATGCCCCAGGGCGTAACTTACAACTCTTGCCCTAAAGGCTGTGGGGGCTGCCATCCTCAGAAACATAATTTCCAGAACTTTCATCTACATTGAACAAAATGTTAATCCCAATGTATCGATTGAGTGTGTTTGGAGAAGTGGTTGGAGTTGTAAGGGGGTTTGCTGACCTCCAATCACTTTCGACTATTAAAAATGGCACTATTCCTTTCAATTTCCAATCGAATGAGTCCTTCTTGAAGTTTGTACGACAACTACTTCGATACGATCCTTCGATGCTTTACTAAGAATATGAACTTGCAACCCGCAGAAGACACTGTTTTGGTATCAAAAGATTCCTTCTGTATTACAACAAATTATTTATTTTCATTTTAAGTTTTCCATTATTATATTTCTATTTGCTAGCTGCTAGCTATTTGTGCAAACGATACAAGAAGAAAAGACAAATTCAGGAAAAATTAAAATAAATTTTGGAAAAATTAATTGTCCGTAATGTACCCAGTGTAAAGTAATTTCGAGCTCTATGTGGAACTTTATGTTACGGAAAATTTGTGTTAGGTTATTGAATAGTTAATGTCACACCTACAAAACACAATTCCTTCATGAGTGATTAATAAAATTTGAAAACAAACTATTAATTTTTTTCTAGAAATTTGTATTCCCCTTTTTAATTTATATATATTTTTTTTCTAAATTTTGGTGGCTATGATAGTTTTAGGGTAGTGTGAAAGGACCCGTTTAAGCTTGAATGGTTGCATTTAACGTAATGTAACTTAACTACTTGGCATAGGAAACAATGGACGTTGCCTGAAAGCTATTGCAGCCGATTCTGGGTATTCAAATAGTGTTCTTTCTTTTTATCTCAGTATATATTCACGCATCACATCTCTTTCATAGGAAAAAAATCAGTCTTAGTCCGAACTCCTAATAGAAATCAGTAGAGTAGGCATCACGTTCAGATTCAATTATAAGTTTCCACCGAACTTGAGCTTTCACACCTCAGACAAGTATCCAATTATTACCACGCCCGGAATTTTGGAGGGGGGTTTGAAAAGATAAGGGGATTCCTTTATTTGCTCTGTAAATAAGTACTCTCAGTGATTTCAGACTTTTGGATGTCACAGATGATAGGCGACAGGCGCCAAATTGATCTTATCAACCCCATGTTTGAATATTATGCTACATGTTATAGCGTGGGAGTTCAATTATAGGATAAAGGGTTCTAAGCCAAATATAAAACGGATATGTACATATATATTTTGCGTGCTTTTCCTTCAATTTTGAACACCTAAAAAGGATAGGCTGCTGAACTAACCGCAATTAAATGAAACCTTCATTAACCTTCGTTAACCTTGCTTAACCTTCGTGATAACAGTGGTGTCAATTCACGAAAAATGTAGGGGGGGGATTTTTTTTTAATTATTCAATAAAACTGCCAAAAAAAGAATTTTTTTCATTAAAATACCACCAAAAGAGGTATCTTTGAATATCCAGAGCGGGTAGATGAATCTACACGAACTTCTATGATATTAATAGCGTCAATTCACGTAAATCTAGGGGGTGGGGGAAGATTCGTTTTTCAAAATGAATGGCGGGGAAATTTGCCATTTTTTCGATTATTCAATAAAACTGCAAAAAAGGCATTTTTTCATTAAGATACCACCAATAGAAGTATCTTTGAATATCCAGAGCGGGGGAAGAAAAACCTAGGGTGTATTTGCCTCTCCCTGCATCATCTACGCCACTCTAGGATGCCCACTCTAAGAATTCATTTTAGGAAGTGGAATGAACTTGAAAAAAACAAATCAACAAGATAAATGAATTTAAAGGAATTTTTTGATAGTAATAGCGTCATATCACGTACATCTAGGGGGGTGGGGGCAAAATTTTTTTTCAAAATGAATGGCGGGGAAAATTTGCTATTTTTTCGATTATTCAATGAAGCTGCCATAAAAGGCGTTTTTCCACTAAAATACCACCAAAGAAGATATCTTTGAAAATCTAGATCGGAACAAGAAAAACCTGGGGTGTACATGCCCCTTCCCTTCTACCATTTACGCTACTCTAAAACAGCCTGACTGGATAAGTGCACGAAGAAGTATTTTAGGAGGCAGCATGAATTTGAAAGAAAGGGACTAAACTAAATAAATGAATTTACACGAGCTCTTATGTACTTCTTTTTTCAAGGTGGAATTTTTCCATGAGTTTTCAACAAATAAACCAAAAACACATTTCGTAATATGTGACTATACAAATGCATAAAAATCTATTTCGAGGCAGAGGAGATTATAAAGATACGATTATAGAAAGATTATAAAGATACTTTTATCATCATACTTTTATATTATTACTATTACTACTGTTACTAGCAACTTACTGCAACATCATGCTAGCTTAAGCCAACACAGCTACGCACACTCCTCCTTCATCCCAGTCTGTTCACAATCTCTCTCTTTACATCCTCCCAAGAAGTTCCCATTTTCTTTCCCTACGACATTTCTTTCCATTTTCTTTCCTCTAAGCTTTCCCTACAACAGCCCGTTGGTGATCTGTCATCCTTTAGCTACAGAACGTATAGAAGCCGTCTCAATCTTTCTCTCATTATTGCCCTAGAAATCGGGATTGAAACACATTTCTTGTACAGCTTACTGTTAAATGTGGTCATTCAGAATGATACCCAAAACAACCCATAGGCAATATCTCTGGAAAACATATAGCGAATTCTCAGTTTTATTATATTATAGAATTGATTCAACAATACCTCAACAAATTATTTCCCAGCCGTCATACCCATTTTGGATTTAACGGCGGAGAATGAAAATGTAAAAATGAAACTTGCAAACTACTCTTTTAAGAAACGAATTTTAATTCCAAAACATTTGTTCGATTTTTAATTAAAAATACTTTCTGCTGCAACAAAATCCTAATGAAGGTTATCCAGTATTTCTTAATAGTGTACTTGTTTTATTCATATGTAACAAACAATAACAACCCCCTCTGTTTTCGCTTCTACAATGCTGTTTCTGTATGGTGAATTGTTGTTTTGAAGCTGTTCTTCACAAACTTTAAGCTTTGGTTTTTCTCGAACAAACGTTCACCGTATCCATTTTAAGTACAATAGCTTATACATAAAAAACATGTTTTGTAATATGGAATACTGTAAGTATTCTGATATGAAGACTTCAAGGAAACAATATTTGTTCGAATCAGATTCGTAGCATGTTGCTCTACTTAGCTAAGGAAACATGAAACTTATGAAAGCTAGATATTTGATATGATTCATCTGTAAAGCAATAGATGTAAAACGAAATGGTACTGTTCTTGATAGTTAATTTAAAAAAAACATGTTTTTTAAATGACAGTAAGGAGCGACATTAAAACTTAAAACGAACTGAAATTACTCCATATATGAAAGGGGCTCTTCCTCCTCAACGCCCCGCTATTTACGCTAAAGTTTGACTCTTTCTCTTAACTCTACATTTTAAAACAGTAAAAAACTTAAGCGTAAAGAGCAGGGCGTTGAGGAGGAAAAGCCCCTTTCATATATGGAGTAATTTCTGTTTGTTTTAAGTTTTAATCTCGCTCCTTACTTTCATTTTAAAAAGAGTTTTTTTTTGTTTAATTTCTGGACGTTTTTGAATTAATGCATGTTTTGATCTCGGCTCTCCGCACATAAAGAATTAAAACGAAATTTGCATATTAATTTTTTTGGGCTAAATGGATTTTTCATAGTTTCAATCGGAAGATTTTGAGAGAAAAAGAGCGAGGAAGGAGGCCTAGTTGCCCTCAAACTTTTTGATTGCTTAAAAGGCAACTATAACTTATAATTTTTTACGAACGTTTTCATAAGTAAAAAATATACGTAACTTACGAGTTAAATTACGTAGCGAACTTCTATATTCGCATATTTTTATTACGTATATGAGGGGGATCACCCCTCGTCGATACCTTGCTCTTTACATTAAAGCTTAAATTTTGTCCCAATTCCTTAAGAATGACCCCTGAATCACAAATGCCGTAGAATAAATAGTTGAAAATACTAAAAATACTTTAGCGTTAAGACCGAAGCATTACGAGGAGGTAAACCCCTCATATGCGTAATAATTTCTGTTCGTTTTAAGTTTTAATGCTTCTTCTCACTTTCAGTAGAAAAAACTTTTCATATTTATTTTTTCATTGTTATTTTAAATAATGCTAGAAAATCCTGTGCCTCTTCCATTGAAAGTCTCTTCCCCCATGAGAAGTTCTTCCATGGAAAGATCCCCCCACATACCCCCCTCAACTCCCCCCTCTAAAAAAAAACTTGAAAACGTCTGTACACTTCTCAGTAACCATTACTATATGTAAATTAAATAAAAAAACAAGTTTTTTAAATGAAAGTAAGGAGCGCCATTAAAACTTAAAACGAACAGAAATTACTCCGTATATGAAAGGGGCTTTTCCCTCTCAATGCCCCGCTCTTTACGCTAAGTTTGACTCTTTCTCTTAACTCCACATTTTAAAACAGTAAAAAACTTTGTAATTCTTTTCAACACTAATGCCTGTTTCCGTTCCATTATGTTTTCGATATGCTCTTGTAGATTTACTATTTATAATAAGTATGTATATCTTATGATAGTGTGTATCTATTTATAATAGTATAAATTTGTAATAGTGATAGTATAAAATATATATAATATAATAATGGAATATGATACATAATAATATAATATAATAATATGATAATATAATAATATATATAATAATATAATAGTACAATATATATATATATATATATATATATTTGTAAAATATTTGTTAAACTGGACTATGTGAGGCATTGTGCGTCTGTAGAAACATCTAATTAACTCTAATTAACCATCTAATTAACTCCGATAACTTGAAGCTGCTTCAACTGTTGCCACCGAAAATGCTGTTCATACACGAAACTAAGCGATCTTCTGTTCGTGGGAGGCTCAGTCGAGGCACAACTATTATTATTGACTGCTCATTGAGTTGTTAAAACGTCGAGTCCAGTGAATACCGTCTTGTAATCTTGGATAATGCGCTAATGTTAAACTATGATTTACATGTGCATTTATGTATTTGCATAAACAGATTATAGATAACAGATCATATATAAGAGAGGCATTGATTACTAAGTGAATACTACTTTAGAATAATTTGTCAATTTGGTCTATTATTGGCACTTTTGTCACATTACCCCCCCCCCCCAAGATTTTGCACTAGATTCGCCCCTGGGCTGTTGTACCTAACTTATTACTGTTTAGTTTAAACCATGATTCTTCAGGAATATTAGTGGAAAGGTTCAGATGCGGTATAAATTGTTTGAATAGTTCCCACATGGAGTTAGCACTAGCTAATTATTGACTGCTCATTGAGTTGTTAAAATGTCGAATCCAGTGAATATTGTCTTGTTGTGGAACTGCCTTAGCCTGGTGGCCTTGTCCCTACGAGAGTTTACCCACCTATTAATGAACAATGGCACCTATCCTTGTGATCGCATTTCCTTGTTGATGAAACGCTTGGTATTCGAAGGGTGATAGTCGATGGTAATTTTCAGCGTGATCTGTATAAAATGAACATCAAGCTCACAGAAATACTTCTATCCAGTATTCCCTAGGAAATCGCAGTTAGCCATAAGGACGATTCTTATGCATATATTCACAATATAGGAGCTACAACCAATATTGACCATGTACTGGCTAAGTTAAAATTGCGTGACACCCTTTATGTAGATGGTGACCACATTATGAACAATGAATTGGGTCTTAGGCTTAAAGTCGGCATATAGCCTGTTTCGCTCATGCGTCAAAGCGGTTACACCGCTTAGGTCGGGTGGAACACAATGAGTTCAGATATTTACAGGGGAACTTGTGACATAATTCTGACTAAAATTCAAAGTGCCTTATCGGTTACTTTTGTATGGTGTAACAGATATACAGCATTGGAGATGTACTGTACCCGAAATTATCCATGCTATGAAAACCACCCAGCGGGATTCAGTCCCTGTTTGTCGTTTTAAGTTAGGTATCGTCAAGATCGGGATAGGTTCCCGATCTTGACCTATCCCGTAGGATAGGTCAAGAAGGTGAAGATCTGGTAGATACCCACCTGGTATCTACCAGATCGGAATAGTATTTACTATTGCGTGGCTGGGACACAATACGCTTCAGTGTCGTATTCCAGTATCACGAAATAAACAAAAAAGCTTATAACATGTCGGTCAAAAGTTTGAAGTCCAAGAAGCTAATCGTGTGTCTCTATAAGCCAAAGCTAGCGCTAACTCCACGTGGAAATCCTTCAAACAATTTAAACCACATTTGAACCTTTCCACTAATATTTCTGAAGAACAATGGTTTAAAATCAGCAGTAATATGTTTAAAGTTAGGTACCACAGCCCAGGGGTGGATCTAGAGCAAAATCTTTGGGGGGGGGGGCAATGTGACAAGAGCGCCAATGAGCTAAATATTGGGGGCCTAATGTGACAAGGTGCCAATAAGTGACCAAATTGACAAATAAATCTAAAAAAGTGTGAAAGAAAGAAAAAACTGGGAAAGAGGGCACCTGAAAAAATCTTGGAAGAGGGCCAGGGCCCCCGCCCACCCATGGATCTGCCGGTGCCACAGCCAAAAATGATCTTTACATTATGGTATATTGAAAAAACTAACAAAGACAACGAAACTATTTGGTGACTACCAAAAATGCTGTTTCCTCAGGTGTAACAAAGTTCAAGATTGGAAAAGCGCCTGGCCTAGCATTTCCGGAATTGTTTGGGATTGTTAGTTTATCATCTTACCTTGCTGTTCCAGATGTGTCTTGATCCGAGCACACTGCCTGAATGCCCTGAAACAAATCGAAGAATATCAACCTTTGTTCTAGTTAAAAACTAATCAAAGTGCCTAGCACGTTATATAAAATTTTTGAAAGACTGTTTCTAAGCTTACTAAGAAGAATATAGTTTATAACAGACAATTCGGTTTCTGCAATCGTTTGGGTGGTGACCTTGTGTCTCGTCGTTTTATGCTTATTTTAGCTTAGGCTGATCAATATAGACGATCTTTATTAATATATTACATTGATATATCTGCCACGTTTGATTTGGCGATCTATTTAAAGTTTTGATTTTGCTGGATAAAGCTGGCAACACTTATTTTGCTTTAACGTTATGGTTTTGATATTCTAATAGCTCTTTTCGTGTTGACCATTTGACAGTTTACTTTCCTAGTGATTAAAATGTATCATGGCCTGCGACATGGTTTGATTCTGAGTCCGATACTGTTCAACGCGTCAACATCTAGCACAACTCGACATTTATCCAGTAATTTTTCTTCTGAAGAAATGAACTTAAACTTGTTGTGTTATGCCAAAAGTCTCTTCTTGATTGGAACTTCACTCCAATCCTACACTCCAATTTTTCCTATGCTCCCTATACTCCCCACACTCCCTATACTTCCAACACTCCAGTATTAATCTTCTGCTCAAGGGTCAGGCAAATATCAGCGTGAGTGTCGAGTCAGTCAAAACCGAGTTTCTTGTTCTTGAACCATCTTTGTCACCTTAAATTTTATCCTGCCCACAGTCCTTATTCATTAAGATTGAAAGAAAGAAGGTTTTTATTTTTC
The DNA here is from genome assembly GCF_032884065.1 of Artemia franciscana. Taxonomy (NCBI): domain Eukaryota; kingdom Metazoa; phylum Arthropoda; class Branchiopoda; order Anostraca; family Artemiidae; genus Artemia; species Artemia franciscana. The sequence goes on from NC_088867.1 coordinate 56,331,016, forward strand.
CTGGACAGAATATAAAGTATCATGACGTCACCTACAGTGAAGGTTTGAAAACCTCAGCATTCCTTGTAGTTGATTATATAAAAAAAACTAGTTTTTTAAACTGAAAGTAAGGAGCGACATTAAAACTTAAAACGAACAGAAATTACTCCGTATATGAAATGGGTTGTCCCCTCCGCAATCCCTCGTTCTTTACGCTAAAGCTTTTAATTGTTTTAAAAAGCAAAATTGTGGCAAAGAGTCAAACTTTAGCGTAAAGAGCGAAGGATTGCGGAGGCGACAACCCATTTCATATACGGAGTAATTTCTGTTCGTTTTAAGTTTTAATGTCGCTACTTACTTTCAGTTTAAAAAACTAGTTTTTTTATATAATTTCTGAACGTTTTTGAATTAATGCATGTTTGATTTTGGCTCTTCACATATAAATTATTAAAATGAAATTTGCATATTAATTCCTTTTTTGGCTAAATGGCTTTCTCTTAGTTTTGATCAGACGATTTTGAGAAATAAGGGATGGGGAAGGAGGCCTAGCTGCCATGCAATTTTCCGGTTACATGAAAAGGCAACTATAAATTAAATTTTTAATGATTTTTTTATTAGTAAAACTATACGTAACTTAAGAATTAACTTACGTAACAAACTTTTATATTCATTAATTTTTATTATTATATGAGGGGGTTTGTACCCTCGTTATAACCTCGTTCTTTACGCTAAATCGTAAGTTTTGTCCTAATTCTTTAAGAATGACCCCTGAATCAGAAAGACCGTAGAATAAATAGTTAAAATTACTAAAAATACTATAGCATAAAGAGCGAGGTATTTATCTCCTCCTAAATACCTCGCTCTTTATGCTAAAGTATTTTTAGAACCCCTCATATGCGTAATAATCTCTGCCCGTTTTAAGTTTCAATGCTACTCTTTACTTTCAATTGAAAAAAAATTCCATGTTTATTTTTTCATTGTTTTTTTTATAGTAATTTTAGAAAATGCTGCGCCCTTTTCATTGAATTTCTGTTCCCCCATGACATATTTCTCCAAGGAAAGATCCTCCCACATAGCCCCCTCCCCTCAACCCCAGCCCCAAAACCAAAAAAAAAAAAAAATCCCCTGAAAACGACTGTACACTTCCTAATAACCATTATTATATGTAAACACTGGTCGAAGTTTGTAACTTGTAGCCCCTCCCCCAGGGACTCTGGGGGAGTAAGTCATTCCCAAAGACATAGTTATTATGGTGTTTGACTATGCGGAACAAAATGTTTATCTCAAAATTTTGATCTGTTGACTATGGAGAAAAAATGAGCGTGGGAGGGGGCCTAGGTGCCATCCAATTTTTTTGGTCACTTAAAAAGGGCACTAGAACTTTTCATTTCCGTTAGAATGAGCCCATTTCTGGCATTCTAGGACCACTTGGTCGATACGATGACCCCTGGGGAAAAAAAAACAACAACAAACAAACAAATAAACACGCACCCGTGATTTGTCTTCTGGCAAAAAATACGAAATTCCACATTTTTGTAGATAGAAGCTTGAAAATTTCGCTATAGGGTTCTCTGATACGCCGAATGCGATGGTGTGATTTTCGTTAAGATTCTGTGACTTTTAGGGGGTTTTCCCTTATTTTCTAAAATAAGGTACATTTTTTCAGGCTCGTAACTTTTGATTACAAAGACTAAATTTGATGAAACTTATATATTTAAATCAGCATGAAAATCTCATTCTTTTGATGTATATTTTTGCATCAAAATTCCGTTTTTTAGAGTTTCATTTACTATTGAGCCGGGTCGCTCCTTACTGCAGTTCGTTGCCACGAACTGTTTGATTGAGTTATTTCAGGGTTACGGTTGAGCTGCGCAAAATCGGCTTTAGCCCTTAACTTAATTTTAACAAACATATTTTTAACTTTTTTGTTTACAGCAGCTGCACTCCCAAGTTTCCATTGTGTTTCTGTATTACAGCATTGGCTTGCAAACACAGACAGTCTTAGTATTTTTTCAGGCCTATGTAATTATGTAAAGTTTTATAGAGCCTTTTACTGTATCTACGAAGCGTCAAACAACTCGTGGTAACGAACTGTATGTGAAAAACTAACAAGCCCATCAGTAACTGTAAATTTAAAAAAAGTAAGTTTGAAAAAAAGTAATACATCAAAAGAATCGGGTTTTTATGCTAATTCCAAATATAAAAAATACATCATGTCTAATGTTACGCTTCAAATGCTATAAGATTGAGAAAATTTTCTTAATTTAGAAAAGGGGGAAACATCCCCAATACGTCAAACAATCTTAATGAAAACGACGCCATCATGTTCACCACATCAGAGAACCATACAGTAGAGGTTTCGAGCTCCTATCAACAAAAATGTGGATATTTGAGGTTTTTTTAATAAAAGGAATTGTGTTTATTTTATATTTTTTTTCTCCAGAAGGGATCGTACCAAGTTAATAGTACTAAAAAATCGGCAGATGACTTATTCAAATGGAAATTAAAAGTTTTAGTGCCCTTTTAAAGTGACCAAAATATTGATGAGAAATCCCCCCTATGCCTCTTTTTTGCAAAAGGGGGAAACATCCCCAAAACGTCAAAAAATCTTAATGAAAACGACGCCATCGTGTTCACCACATCAGAGAACCATACTGTAGAGGTTTCGAGCTCCTATCTACAAAAATGTGGAAATTTGAGTTTTTTTTTAATAAAAGGAATTGTGTTTATTTTATATTTTTTTTTTCCCCAGAAGGGATCGTACCAAGTTAATGGTACTAGAAAATCGGCAGATGACTCATTAAAATGGAAATTAAAAGTTTTAGTGCCCTTTTAAAGTGACTAAAATATTGATGAGAAATCCCCCCATGCCTCTGTTTTGCAAAAGGGAGAGACATCCCCAAAACGTCAAACAATCTTAATGAAAACGACGCCATCATGTTCACCAATCAGAGAACCATACTGTAGAGGTTTCGAGCTCCTATCTACAAAAATGTGGAAATTTGAGTTTTTTTTAATAAAGGAATTGTGTTTATTTTATATTTTTTTTTCCCCAGAAGGTATTGTACCAAGTTAATGGTACTAGAAAATCGGCAGATGACTCATTCAAATGGAAATTAAAAGTTTTAGTGCCCTTTTAAAGTGACCAAAATATTGATGAGAAATCCCCCCATGCCTCTTTTTTGCAAAAGGGGGAAACATCCCCAAAACGTCAAAAAATCTTAATGAAAACGACGCCATCGTGTTCACCACATCAGAGAACCATACTGTAGAGGTTTCGAGCTCCTATCTACAAAAATGTGGAAATTTGAGTTTTTTTTTAATAAAAGGAATTGTGTTTATTTTATATTTTTTTTTTCCCCAGAAGGGATCGTACCAAGTTAATGGTACTAGAAAATCGGCAGATGACTCATTAAAATGGAAATTAAAAGTTTTAGTGCCCTTTTAAAGTGACTAAAATATTGATGAGAAATCCCCCCATGCCTTTGTTTTGCAAAAGGGAGAGACATCCCCAAAACGTCAAACAATCTTAATGAAAACGACGCCATCATGTTCACCAATCAGAGAACCATACTGTAGAGGTTTCGAGCTCCTATCTAAAAAAATGTGGAAATTTGAGTTTTTTTTAATAAAGGAATTGTGTTTATTTTATATTTTTTTTCCCAGAAGGGATTGTACCAAGTTAATGGTACTAGAAAATCGGCAGATGACTCATTCAAATGGAAATTAAAAGTTTTAGTGCCCTTTTAAAGTGACCAAAATATTGATGAGAAATCCCCCCATGCCTCTTTTTTTGCAAAAAGACATCCAGTCAAAATTTTGAGATTTGTTATTTTCTTCTTTTTTTATTTAATTTTAAATAAGTACTGCATTGGTGACCGTGTTTTGTTTAGCCTTGAATTTAGTTCGGTATAGTTAACCATGCCTCTGGGGATGACGGTAGAAAGTTTTAGTGGGGAGGGGCTCACGGGGGGAATACTACTCAGGAAGGAATATTTGTGTGGAGTATTCTCCACTGAGGGGAAAAGAATTTCCCGGCATCATTTCGAAAACTATCAGAAATTAAATTTAAAAAATAAAAGTTTTTTCGAAGTGAAAGAAAAGAGCGAGGTCAAAACTTAAAATGGATAGAAACTATTTCGTATATTTGGGGATTGAGGGGACAGAACGAAAGATTTAGGAGGGGGCTGCCCCCCTCACACAAGGAATAATTTCTCTTTGCTTAAATTTTTAAATTTCCTCCTTTCCTTCATTTGAAAAACAACTTGTTTTTTATTTAATTTTAGATGAATACTGCATTGGTGACCGCGTTTTGTTTAGCCTTGAATTAGAAAGACGGTCGATAAAAAAGCACAGAACTCTGTCCTTCGACATGTCGTTGACTATCTTCCTTGAGGCTTAAATGACAATATTTGTGTCTTGATGTAGCCTACTGTGTTCTTCTTATTGCATCTTTAGAAGTTTGATTTTTTTAATTCAATGCTACGCTTTTTTCTTTTGTTTTGTAAGCGTGTCTACTATAGATTATTATTTACATATGAAGAATCTGCAAAAATAAATAATTTGCACATACGCTTATTACAATTATCTTTAAATTATAATTCCTTGAATAAAACTTATTTGAATCAGTGCTTGTTCTGGCACTTAAATTAGTGGAACAATTGTTCTAGTTATGTAATTGTGGCATTGTGGCACTGAGATTGGTTTTACTCAATACTAACTGTACAGGAAGGGCAAAAAACACAAGAAGGAAAAAATGGAGCAATGAAATGACAACGAGAAGGAATTTTAGCCAGTGAACAGCAAAAACAAAGATGATAAGGCTAAAACCAGGGCTAAAAAAAATAGTGACTTAAAAACACATTTGTTCACACTGAAGACGATTTAGTAATGGTCTTTGCCAAAATTACAGCTTTATTCTGCTGTTCGCTGGCTGACGGTTGACAATTATCTTTGTTGTTGTTTTGACTTTTTTCATTTTCTTTCTTTCTGTATTTTCTTCTTTTCTTTCTCTGGCCCTAATTTAAGCTTGTTGTATGATAGTTATGGTCTTTCAAGCATTGCTGATGTTTTTGAAGAGTGTTCATGCTATGTGCAAACGCCTTCACCCCTCGTTCTGAACATCTTTATATTTACGATTTCCTCCATAATTTCTTAGTTTTTCAGATAGTTTGCTTGGGTTAACCCTTCAAAAAACCGTTTGTCCCCATTTTTCCTAACTCTTACGTACGTGCCTCTAGTTGTTTTTTTTTCTTTCAAAACGAGAATAAAATTTTGCCAGGACGTTAAAATGTGGCTTAAAAAAGAAAAAAAATTAATTTCGACGGAAAAGCAATCTTAAAATTATGTGTAATGCTCTGAACTTCATAATTTATTTTTACCTCATTATAACACAATACAGACTTTTGACTTTTTTATTTACATAATATACAAAAATATAAACTATTGCAGATATAAATCACTATGCTAGGCAAAACTTTATATTTTGCCAACCCGTAGCGACTATCTACATAAACATTCCTAAAGACATCCATAATTAAAAACTATAATAAAAAAAAATTACATAAATGTTTCTAGAAGCATCCTACACTAATTAAAACAAAAATGAAAGGAAAACAGAAAAAAGACAATCACCTTCTCTCAAACACCCCCGGGTAACAACCCTCATCCAAATCTGACTCCCATGTAAACTCCCAATAAAGACCATGCAGAATGGTCTTTATATACCTAACATGCCCACGAAACACTTATTTAAATTTTTTTTTTCCAGAAATAGGTGAAAGCAGGAACTGGCAAAGGGGATTTGAGCTTATCTTCTTCATTGACATATCTTATGTTATACTATATACCACACAAATTTAGTATAATTAACCTATTTATTTGTGCGTTTTTTTCATCTCCTGTTCCCATTAGTTTCCTACCTCCGCGCCTGGGGGAATTAAATGCTCCTTCTCTGTAAAGGATGTGATGCTCAGAAATTGCCACTGGCAATTTATTCTTCTTCAAAGTAAGTCACTCATTCAAACATTTTTTTTATGTGGTTGTTTTTGTTTTTCACAATGTTCCAAAAAAGAAGTGGTTCATTTGAAAGAAAAAAACAAGGATATACGTGATGACCCTTAGGCTAAAACTATGGGTTGTTTTTGCAAAGATTTTTTTTTTCACTGGATGGTATTTTAAATTAATCGGGCAATTGATCACATAAATAATGGGAGCCAACGTCCCCCGGAAAACCTACACGTTTAAACGTTCCCCCCAGAAAATTCACCTGGAAAAACATATCTGGAAAATTCTCCTTGTGAATAGTCCCCCCCTATAGATTTACACCCATGGAAAATACCCCCATGGGATATCCCCCCACACACAAAACTAAGAATCCAAAGAGAAAGTACAAAACACGTACCAAAAAGAGCATGTTTTAGTGCTTAAATTGTCTAATTCTCTATGAGCCGTCAGATAAATATAGGAAAGGGTCTAGGAGGGATAGGAGTGGATCTATCATCTCCCTTTATATATACTAAGCCTCGATAAGGATTCGGTGGGGAGATGCCTCCCCTTTTATTTCACGAAACATTTCTGATATTTATTTCAAAGCTCCCCTTAACTGAACTGAATTTTTTCAAATGAGCCCCGTCCAAAGTTTATATGATCATCTTTTCGATATGAAGTGCATCTGGGAAAAAACAAATAAATATTAAAACATTAAATCTTTATGGCCCTTTTATGGAAACGCTATAGAATTACCTCTGACTTAAACAGGTGAGTGGATCTTTCAGTTTCCCTTCTAATGAACATCCGTAATTATCCAGAGGAAATTTGGGGGATTCTCCACAGGGGGAATTTACGAGGAGAATTTTACACAAGGAACGTTTTTTTTTTGGGGGGGGGGGGGGGCAAGCCTAAATGGATGGTAATACCCATCTAAAGAAACAATAAAAGAAAAAATCAAACATTAAAACGTAAATATAGCCCCAGTAGCCATATTCATGATCGTTTTCTTTTTAGGCCTCTTATTGAGTTTAATTATTCTTTGGCTGGTTGAAAAATTCAAATTGATTTTAATAATTACGGTAGTTAAATTTCACGGTATTTCGAAATTTGAACATCCTCAGCACTAAGAAAATTTGTAAGAAAAATCACTTTAAGTCTGGCAGCTTTAGATGCAGTAGTTCAACCATGCATATCCGCAGGAGGGGGGGGGTATTTAAGGCTAAGATCACTTCTACCAGAAACGTAAAATTTCTTACGTGTTTTCTTAAAGTTTAAAGAACACGCCCTTGCATTTTAAACAGAAAAGCAAAATGACGATTTTTCAGTTTATATGAACATCTCTAAACAGAGGCATACAAATTAATAATTACTGCTATTGTTTACACTGTATTCACCTAAAATTTGAGCGTATATCCTTAATTTTTTTCTTTTTATAATATATTACACTTTAATTTACCTTAATGCGCTTTAAAAAATCCAAAAGTAAACTTTTTGTTGAACTTGGAAGCTAGTCGAGAATAATACTTATTTCGCAAATTTTGCAAAGTTTTTTGTGTGTTTTTTTTTTTTTTTTTCGTGAAATTTTACTAACTTTTGAAGGGAAATGAAGTTAAGTAAAGTTTGAAGTGACGCTAAGAAATAACTAAGCGCAGATTGTACTGAAGGGAAGAATGCTACCCATGCGCATTACGTAAAATCCCTTTATTTATTGGTGGACTAACTTAAACATATTCAACTACCGAATGAGGGATTAAACAATATCTTGTTCAACCACATAATTAATTCCTCTTATAAGTTGTTCTTGCCAATTCATATATTGTGTTTAAAGTTTAGTTTTGACTTTAATTCAGTTTTTCAGAAGCCAAAAAGCAAGGCTATATCTAGGTCTGACCTTGACAACTTCTGTATATTTCTATTATTGTTTTACGTTTCCCACAGTTATCTCATTTTTCAAAGACGATAATTTGGTATAATCAGTACTTCCTTGCATTTAACAAAAGGCGAAACTGTTGGGTTTCCCTGCTTGGAATCCACAACCCCTTGACCTTAGCTTTTTTTAACGAGCTCCACAAACCTGCCACTATCATTCTGGATAATAGTTTACTTGTCACAGAAGGATACCGTTCATTTTCGAAACAATTTTCAATTAATCTCTGATATTATTTATTGCTACTTTTGCCCGCTTCAGTAATTTGACATTTAAATGAAAGGTTGCATTTTGGAGTTTTATCGTCAACTTCGTTTCCTTTTAACTAATTTGTCTTGGGTGTAATCTTAAGGCATCAAACATATCAAAAATACTAATATTTCTTTGATCCCTGGATTTGGCTTAGGTCTAATCATATCTTGAAATTGGTTTCAAAAATTTTTCTTTTGGTTGTTTTAGAATTATGAAGTTTTTAGGCTGGTATCACATTTACGTCAGTGTTGCCGCTTGAAACCACGAAAATATATACCATAGCAAATTAGTTAAATTTGACAACGCTTTTCATCTGTAAGATTCAAGCTTTAACCATATTTTGGTTGCCAGAGAACCTTCAAAGCCTTCAAAGGGGAGCTACATTTTTTCAAGTTGTTTGGTGCTATTTGTTTATGCATATTTGTTCTGTTGTCATAATTGTTGTCTGTTAAGCGGAACACACTGAAGAATTACGCTGTCTAAGATCTGACAAAAACCGGTTTGCCTCTCTGGAATCGGTTAGGATTTGCTTATTTTGAGTGAGAAAACTGCGATGCAGGTATATTTTAGTTAAATATTTAATATTTAGAAGGGGTTAGGTTAAGTTAGGCTGGGTATTTAATATAATGAATTCGGCAATGCCTGCTTTCCATTGTTATTTGTCGTAGTTTCTATAATTTTGTTTCTAGAGTATTATATTATCATCATGTTTTGGTATATTTCATTGTGACTAACCTAATTTCACTTCTTGGGTGTGTTCCGTTTAATACACAAGTGCCTTTGCTTTAAACGGGTTTTTCGCTAAGGTGCAGTAATTTGCCAACATGTGTGTGGGGGGTAAAATATATTTATTAAAGATGTAAGAAGGGTAATTTTTCAATGACAATATCAAGGATAATATTTTTCCAAATCTAGGGTAGGCGTAGTAAAAAATGTAGGGGGCTATTGATCTCCTCCGCTTCTATCACCTCTGTTTTCACATACATTTCTTTTTTTTGTGTAACCACTATTACCAAAAACTTTATAACAGTATATGGAAGTCATTTTCAGTAAAAAACTAAATTCGAGAACTCCCTTAATTTTTAATTTTAATTTTTAATTAATTTTAGTTAATTTACTTTTAATTAATTTATTATAATTTAATATTAAATAATATTAATTTAATATTAATATTAAATTAATTAATTAAGCAATTAATAATTTTTATTTAATTTTAATTTTTAACTTCCGTAAATTTTTAAGTGTGTTAGCTTCCACTTTACCTGTCCAAGCAGTTGTGTTGATTGTCACTGTCTTGATAATTTGAATTATATTTAACTTCCGGAGTTCTGGAAACATAACTTTAAATCTGGGTTGTTCGACGAAATATGAGAATAAAGTTTATAAGAGCTAAGCGATGGTCCCATCTGAAGAATACTCTTGCAGTGTAGAAGTAAAAACAGTCCCAGCCATTTTGTTTGGAAGTAAATTCTTTATTTGAGATTGATAAGTCTCTGTCTTTTCAAGAAATTTGGAAAACAACTTGCAAAAAAACGATGTACCAATTTATTTATATTTTTATTATATGTTAAATAATATTACTTATTATTAGTTAAACAAAAAAACAGGTTTTGTCAACTGAAAATAAGGAGAAACCTCAAAAATTAAAACGAGCAGAAGTTATTATGTATATGAGGGGGGTTGCCTCCTCGTCAATCCCTCGCTCTCAACTCTAAAGTTCGAATTTTGTCTCAATTTTTTAAGAATGTTCCTGAATCACAAAGGTCGTTTCAATAGAATGAATAACTCTTTTGAAGGTTCTTAATTAGCTTTAGCGTAAGGAGTAAAGTATTGACGAGGGGACGACCTCGCTTATATACATAAAAAAGTTTTGATGTTGCTCCTTACTTTCAGTTGAAAAAATTGTTTTTTTTAATCAATTTAAAAAAAACACCCCAGAAAATATCTATATACCTCCTCCCAGTAACCAATACTATATGTAAACAAAGGGCAAAGTTCATAACTTGCAACGCTTTTCCCCAGGAAATGTGGGGGGTTAGATCATCCTTAAAATAATAGTTATTAGATTTCTTGACTATGTTGGACAAAATGGCTACCTAAAAATTTTGATCGAGTCACTTTGGGAAAATATGAGTGTGGGAAGGGGGCTATCTGCCCTCCAATATTTTTGGTCACTCAATAAGGGCACTAGAACTTTGATATCAGATCAAATGAGCCCTCTCCCGATCTTTTGCGATCACTGGTTCGATATAATCACATATGGCGAAAAAAAACAAACAAAAAAACTCCAATAATCTCGCACCCGTGACCTTTCTTCTGGCAAAAGTGCAAAACTCGACATTTTCAAACAGTTCGTGGTAACGAACTGTAGTAAGGAGCGACCCGGCTCAATAGTAACCAAAACTCTAAAAAATGGAATTTTGATACCAATAGCTATATCAAAAGAATTGTATTTTAATGCTGGTTTTAAATATATAAGTTTCATCAAGTTTAGTCTTACCCATCAAAAGTTACGAGCCTGAGAAAATTTGCGTTATTTTAGAAAATAGGGGGAAACACCCCCTAAAAGTCATAGAATCTTAACGAAAATCACACCATCAGATTCAGCGTATCAGAGAACCCTATTGTAGAAGTTTCGAGCTCCTATCAACAAAAATGTGGAATTTTGCATTTTTTGCCAGAAGGCAGATCACGGATGCGTGTTTATTTGTTTTTTTTTTTTTTCCCAGGGGTGATCGTATCGATCCAGTTGTCCTAGAATGTTGCAAGAGGGCTCATTCTAACGGAAATGAAAAGTTCTAGTGCCCTTTTTAAGTGACCAAAAAAATTGGAGGGCACCTAGGCCCTCTCCGACGCTAATTATTTTCCCAAAGTCACCGAATCAAAATTCTGAGATAGCCATTTTATTTAACGTAGTCGAAAAATATTATAACTATGTCTTTGGGGACGACTTACTCCCCCAGAGTCCCTGTGGGAGGGGCAACAAGTTACAAACTTTGACCTGTGCTTACATATAGTAATGGTTATTGGGAAGTATACAGGCATTTTCAGGAGGATTTTTTTGGTTGGGGGAGGGGTTGAGAAGAGGGGGATATGCTGGGGGAACTTTCCATCGAGAATTTGTCATATGAGAAGAAAACTTCCATGAAGGGAGAGCAGGATTTACTAGCATTATTTAAAAAAAAATAAATAAAAAATAAATGTGAAAAAGCTTTTTCACCTGGAAGTAAGGAACAGCAATAAAACTTAAAACAAACAGAAATTATTACCCATATAAGGGGCTCACCTCCTTATGATACCTAGCTCTTTACGCTAAAGTATTTTTAGTAATGTCAACTATTTATTCTACGGCTTTTGTGATTCAGGGGTCATTCTTAATGAATTGGGATAAAATTTAAGCTTTAGTGTAAAGAGCGAGGTACTGACGATGGGGCGAATCCCCTCATATATGTAATAAAAACATGAGAATACGAAAGTTCTTTACCTAAGCTAATTTATAAGTTACGTATATCTTTTACCAATAAAAAGATTCGTAAAAAATTAGAAGTTCTAGTTGCCTTTTTAATTAACCAAAAAATCGGGGGGCAACTAGGCTTCGTCCCCCGCTCTTTTTTCTCAAAATCATTCTATCAAAATTATGAGAAAGCCATTGAGCCAAAAAAAAAAATATGCAAATTTCGTTTTGATTATTCCTCTGCGGAGAGCCAAAATCAAAACATGCATTGATTCAAAAACGTTCAGAAATTAAATAAAAAAAACAAGTTTTTTCAACTGAAAGTAAGGAGTGACATCAAAACTTAAAACGCACAGAAATTACTTCGTATATGAAAGAGGCTGCTTCCTCATCAACGCCCCGCTCTTTACGCTAAAGTTTTTTACTGTTTTAGAAAGAAGAATTGAGAGAAAGAGTCAAACTTTAGCGTAAAGAGCGGGGCGTTGATGAGGAAGCAGCCTCTTTCATATACGAAGTAATTTCTGTGCGTTTTAAGTTTTGATGTCACTCCTTACTTTCAGTTGAAAAAACTTGTTTTTTTTATTTAATTGTACATAGGAGCTTGAAACCTCTACGGGAGGGTTTTCTGGTATGTTAAATCTGATGAAGTGATTTTCATTAAGATCATTTGATGTTTAGGGGTGTTTTCCTTTTTCAAAAATTGGGAAAATTTTCTCAGGCTTGTAACTTGTTATGGGTACCATTAAATTTGACGGATATTACGTATTTTGATAAGCATCAAAATTCGATTCTTTTTATGTGTTTATTGTTATGAAGACCAAAACGTCATTTATAACGTTCAAATAAGGCCGAAACATCATATATGATTTACTTGAAAACAGTATTTATTTCGATCAATATCTATTTCTAATTGTTATTAAGTTAACAATAAAAGAAAGAAAATCGTCGTATTAGCCAAGGCGACTGAAGGTCACACATCAAAGTAGATACACAGTTTAATATATAGGCCTACTAATATTCTTTCTTGGAAATCTCAGCATTTTTGGATATATTAACATTATTAGAAAAAAAACTTTCGAAATATGTTCTACTTTCAATTTTATTCTAAGCACAGTGTTAATGTTTATCATCATGACATCAACAACATAAGAAAGGAAATACCATATTATCCAAGATTACCGAAAGAAAAAGACTTAAGAAGTTGGCAGAATGTTTGACATATACTGATAGTCCCAGCTGTTAGTATTCTCCCCATCCTGATTCCCATCATGTTACAACCTTGAATATTAACAAATATTGATCAACCATTTCTTTATTAGCATCTTATTGCATTGGATTTCGTTTTAGCGGCTTGTTGGTTTTAATAGATGCATTTCGAGCTCATTTCATAAAAAGGGGTCTCAAAAATATATGCTAAAATTAGTTGTTTTTACAGGGCTCGTATTGACAAAGGAGGAGGAGCGTGGTGCCCCTCTAGTGTTATTAAATCAGGAGTAAACGAATGGCTCGAAATCAACTTGAATAGTGATCATGTAATAACAGCAGTTGAGACACAAGGTCGTTATGGAAAAGGACAAGGTCAGGAATATGCAGAAGCATTTCGAATTGAGTATTGGAGGGAAACTCTTCAAGAGTGGGCCGAGTATCACAACGCTACTGGTGGAAATGTAAGTAAAATAACGAATTTCAATAACCCATATGGGGTTAATTCATGCGGTGAGGGGTTTGGATGTTGGAAGTTGTCTGCAAATAGCCAAAATTTTTCTTCGGAGGGCTAGAATATAGATTTTTTTTTTCTTTTTTAATATATAATATGTGTCTTTCACCTCTAATTTGCCAATTTTGAGCTCAATTAAAGGGAGGCCATAATCCATCAAATCCTCCAGTCTTAGGATTCTCTCTCTGGCAACATTTATAGAGAAGTTTACAATGATTTTTCACATTCTTATGCTAGAAGCATTCCTTATACATTTTATTTAATTGGCATCACCAGGATTACATTGGGGGGAGATAATTTTTCTTAGGAAAAAGGGCTGGACTAACTTTTTCATGGTTATGTGTACTGCTGTTGTATGATTAAAAACACCATTGCATGGTTAAGTCGCTTTTTAAACGCATTTCACCTTAGGGCTCATTTTAATTAACAAATTTCTTTTATAGTGTGTTTTATGGCATAATGAAACAATTAAAAAAACTTAAAGTTCTAAAAACTTAAATTGCTAATGAAACAATTAAAATCGAAAAATTCATAAATATTATGAGATTGGAAAGGGATAGCCAATATTAAGCAATTAAGCCGAAAATATTAAGATATAATATAAAATATATATATATATATATATATATATATATATATATATATATATATATATATATATATATATATATATATATATATATATATATATATATATATATATATATATATATATATCAAAATATAAGATATAAATATTAAAATATAAAAAAATAAATAAGATATAAAATATAAATATTAAGCCAATATTAAGCAGGTAATGTCATCTGAATCCTCACCACTGTACACAGATATGATACGAATATACAAAATAAAAGATAAAAATATCAACTTTTTTTGTCTGAATATTCATCAAATGCTGTTCATCCTTGATGTCATGCATGCATACACGTTTTTTTCAGAGGGTGGGGGGTCAATAATGAAAAAGCAATTTTAATTTGATATTTTGAATAAAAATATCCATAAAATCGGACAAAATTTGGGATGCCTAAGTTCCTAGGCCTCAATCTTCGTGGGTACATACCTGCTCAAGAAATCGATCAATTAAGCGAAAGAAAGCCTTATAACAATGAAGACTATTACAATCTTAGATTTGCCTCAGTCCCATTACTTTTAGCTCCATAATACTCACAGCATTTTCCATATAATGATAATAATAATAACTATATGTTCATAATCCACTGCACAAAACAATCTGAGGATAGTGGAGTAAAAAGAGAGAAAACAGATATTAACATCAAAGAGAAAACAACAAAAGAAAACAACCCAATATTCTATCAATTCAGTAATCTACAAAATATGTTTTCATTTCCGAAATAAAATGCATGAGAAGTCAATAAAAAGCTATACTTTTTGTTCACTTTTCTCTTTGGTTGTATTTCTTTTACTTTTTTACTTCTTTTACTTGTAATTTTTTTATACTGTTTATTTATTTCTCTCTTAAACTTTCTCTGTGGTGCTGAAAAAGAAGATTCTTATATTTTTATCGACATGACATTGGAGATTATGCTTGGAAAGAGTGATGAATGGGAGATTGAATGTTAGTAATCTTTTATTATTATAGTGTCTCCTTCATAAAATATATCTGCATGCAGGATAACCAATTTATCAAACAGTTCGTGGTAACGAAGTGTAGTAAGGAGCGACCCGGCTCAATAGTAACCAAAACTCTAAAAAATGGAATTTTGATATCAGTAGCTACATCAAAAGAATCGCATTTTAATGCTGATTTCAAATATATAAGTTTCATCAAGTTTAATCTTCCCCATCAAAAGTTACGAGCCTGAGAAAATTTGCCTTATTTTAGAAAATAGGGGGAAACACCCCCTAAAAGAATCTTAACGAAAATTACACCATCAGATTCAGCGTATCAGAGAACTCTACTGTAGAAGTTTCAAGGTCCTTTCTACAAAAATGTGAATTATGTATTTTTTGCTAGAAGGCAGATCACGGATGTGTGTTTATTTGTTTGTTTGTTTTTTTGTTTGTTTTTTTTTTCCCACGGGTGATCGTATTGACCCAGTTGTCCTAGAATGTTGCGAGAGGGCTCATTCTAACGGAAATGAAAAGTTCTAGTGTACTTTTTAAGTGACCAAAAAAATTGGAGGACATCTAGGCCCCCTCCCACGCAAATTATTTTCCCAAAGTCAACGAATCAAAATTCTGAGATAGCCATTTTATTCAGCGTAGTCAAAAAACCTTATAACTATGTCTTTGGAGACGACTTACTCCCCCAGAGTCGCCGTGGGAGGGGCTACAAGCTACAAACTTTGACCAGTGCTTACATATAGTAATGGTTTTTAGGAAGTGTACAGGCGTTTTCAGGAGGATTTTTTGGTTGGGGGAGGGTTTGAGAAGAGGGGGATATTCTGGGGGAGCTTTTCATCGAGGAATTTGTTATGGGGGAAGAAAATTTCCATGAAGGGAGTTCAGGATTTCCTAGCATTACTTAAGAAAAAAACAATCAAAAAATTAATATGAAAAAGTTTTTTCAGCTGGAAGTAGGGAGCTGCATTAAAACTTAAAACGAACAGAAATTATTACCCATATGAGGGCTTACCTCCTCCTAATACCTCGCTCTTTAAGATAAAGTATTTTTAGTAATGTCAACTATTTATTCTACCGGTCATTCTTAATGAATTGGGACAAAATTATATCTTTTACTAATAAAAAGATTCGTAAAAATTTAAAAGTTCTAGTTGCCTTTTTAATTAACCAAAAAATTGGAGGGCAACTAGGGTTCCTCCCCCGCTCTTTTTTTATCAAAATCATTCGATCAAAATTATGAGAAAGCCATTTAGCCAAAAATAAAAAAAAATATACAAATTTCGTTTTAATTATTCCTCTTCGGAGAGCCAAAATCAAAACATACATTGATTCAATAACGTTCAGAAATTAAATTTAAAAAAACAAGTTTTTTTCAACTGAAAGTAAGGAGTGACATTAAAACTTAAAACGAACAGAAATTACTTCGTATATGAAAGGGGCTGCTTCCTCATCAACGCCCCGCTCTTTACGCTGAAGTTTTTTACTGTTTTAAAAAGAAGAGTTGAGAGAAAGAGTCAAACTTTAGTGTAAAGAACGGGGCGTTGATGAGGAAGCAGTCCCTTTCATATACGAAGTAATTTAATTATAGTGATGGTCGTGTCATAGATCTGAGGTCCCAGACTGAAAAAAAAATCGTAGACCTGCAGGCTATAATCTACTCTTTTTTACTTAACAGAAAAAGTACTAATGTTTAAATGTTGAAGAAAAACTACAGTTGCCTGGAATAGCAGGATATAGTTAGATTATGGTGATGTAAAATCTGATAGGAAACACAAAAACATTTTGTTAATTTTCGGGAATGATTTTTAATTGTAATGAAATTAGCCAACTCTTCTACATCTCAAAATTAAACCGTTTAGCTGTACTGGAGACCATGTAGCCTAATCAATATTAAAAAAAAATACACAAAAAAAACAGAACTGTTAAGAATTATGGTATCAAACAGTCCGTGGTAACGAACTGTAGTACGGAGCGACCCGGCTCAATAGTAAACAAAACTCTTAAAAACAGAATTTTGTTGCTAATATACATCAAAAGAATCACATTTTCATGCTGATTTTGAATATATAAGTTTTATCAAATTTAGTCTTTGTCATCAAAAGTTACGAGCCTGAAAAAATTTGCCTTATTTTTAGGAAATAGAGGAAAACACCCCCTAAAAGTCACAGAATCTTAACGAAAATCACACCATCGCAATCGGCTTATCAGAGAACCCTAGAGTAAAATTTTCAAGCTCCTATCTACAAAAATGTGGAATTTCGTGTTTTTTGCCAGAAAACAAATCACGGGTGCGTGTTTATTTGTTTGTTTGTTTTTTTTTGTTTTTTTTTCCCAGGGGTCATCGTATCGACCAAGTGGTCCTAGAATGTCGCAAGAGGGCTCATTCTAAAGGAAATGAAAAGTTCTAGTGTCCTTTTTAAGTGACCAAAAAAATTGGAGGGCACGTACGCCCCCTCCCACGCTCATTTTTTCTCCAAAGTCAACAGATCAAAATTTTGAGATAGCCATTTTGTTTCGCATAGTCAAAACCATAATAACTATGTTTTTGGGAATGACTTACTCCCCCACAACCCCTGGGGGAGGGGCTGCAAGTTACAAACTTCGACCAGTGTTTACATATAATAATGGTTATTGGCAAGTGTACAGTCGTTTTCAGGGGATTTGTTTTTGGTTTTGTGGGTGGGGTTGAGGGAAGGGGGCTATGTGGGAGGATCTTTTCTTGGAGAAATATGTCATGAGGGAACAGAAATTCAATGAAAAGGGCGCAGAATTTTCTAAAATTACTAAAAAAAAAAAACAATGAAAAAATAAACATGGAAAAGTTTTTTCAATTGAAAGTAAAGAGTAGCATTGAAACTTAAAACGAACAGAGATTATTACGCATATGAGGGGTTCTAAAAATACTTTAGCATAAAGAGTGAGGTATTTAGGAGGAGATAAATACCTCGCTCTTTATGCTATAATATTATTAGTAATTTCAACTATTTATTCTACGGCCTTTCTGATTCAGGGGTCATTCTTAAAGAATTGAGACAAAACTTACGATATAGTTTAAAGAACGAGGTATTAACGAGGGTACAAACCCCCTCATATACATAATAAAAATTAAAGAATATAAAAGTTTGTTACGTAAGTTAATTCTTAAGTTACGTATATTTTTTACTAATAAAAAAATTCGTTAAAAATTAAAATTTATAGTTGCCTTTTTATGTAACCGAAAAATTGCATGTAACCGGCAACTAGGCCTCCTTCCCCATCCCTTATTTCTCAAAATCGTCTGATCAAAACTAAGAGAATGCCATTTAGCCAAAAAAGGAATCAATATGCAAATTTCATTTTAATAATTTATGTGTGGAGAGCCAAAATCAAACATGCATTAATTCAAAAACGTTCAAAAATCACATAAAAAAACTAGTTTTTTTAACTGAAAGTAAGGAGTGACATTAAAACTTAAAACGAACAGAAATTACTCCGTATATAAAATGGGTTGTCCCCTCCGCAGTCCCTCGTGCTTTACGCTAAAGTTTGACTCTTTGCCACAATTCTGCTTTTTAAAACAATTAAAAGCGTTAGCGTAAAGAGCGAGGGATTGCGGAGGGGACAACCCATTTTATATACGGAGTAATTTCTGTTCGTTTTAAGTTTTAATGTTGCTCCTTACTTTCAGTTAAAAAAACTAGTTTTTTTTTATGTAATATCATCATATGATGGGGAAATGAAACCATATAAAAAACGAAATTTGTTTCTATTAATTTGAAATTGCAGCGTCAATGTGAAAGAATCGAATTGCCAAGATTAGTGGCACATCGTCAGATGATGTGACGTTAACCCCGATAAAAAAAAAGATTTTTTTTAGTTATTTTTGGGACCAAAATTTCAACATCGATGTTTAAGCGTCTCTATACTAAGCTGTTAAAGTTGTAGAGCTGGGTATTATCACACGCAAAAAATTTCTTTTTAATTAACTCAGGCCAAAATCTGTTGGTTTAATATTGAAATCTGCCGTTTATACCTTTATGAATATGAACACTTTCAAAAATTATGTCTTTTGAGTCGGGATTCTTATGAGTCGAAATGGAATTTTGACTACAAAACGATTTTCTGCTAAGATTTAGCACCCAATAACTATGGTATGGCATTTTTACCACAAGTTGCATGGTATTATTTGGCTAGAATAATGTTGACACTTCCAATTCGCTACCCTACGTATGCTGAAAAAGCAAAATTCTGCATCATTCACGGTGATGCTTTAAGTTTGTTTAGGGAAGTGATCCTTTTCTTATTTTGATCATAGCACAAACCAATCGGGGGGGGGGGGGCAATCATAAACATTATTGACAGTTTGAACAAAAAATAGTTAGAAATTCAGGATATCTTAGGACTTTTTGGAGCCAGCACCAAGATCCAGCCCCTGCCCCGGCACATATCCAGTGAGATTACATCATTTATAAACGCCAACATTCTAGTCTTTGCATTCTTCTTTGAGAAGCACAATTACAGAACAGCAATTGGGCCAATTGGTTCCCACAGCATACCCATTTAAAATATAATAGCTAATACTTTGAAATTTTGCCACTTTCCTTTTTTGGGTCCAGATATGCCTCTAGACTATATGCACAAAACAACCATGAAACTGTGAGTAGTGTTGATATAATAAGTCCTGAAGTCACATTAACGAAGTCACGCCTGAGATTCTACAGATTGCCTATATTTGGGTAATTGAACTACTTACATAACCATAGTACCAGAGAGATACATCGTTAGAATAATCCAGTCAGCATCTTATCTACATATTCCTGTTTGGGCATGATTAACAAGGTAAATTCAATGACAGTTATATGAATAAAGATTTTACTTGGGTCGAATGAAATTGGTTTACATTTTTAATGGAATCCTACATTAAGTAAATATAAAGCGGGATTTTAAATGTATTATATTAAAATGTACCGAGAATAGAATTTTAATAACTTTGAAATAAAAAAAGAAGAAAGTAAAAAATTGTCATTACAAATGTTGTTTTCTAAAACAAAAAATCACGAGTAACATATGTATACCATTTTCATTTTGTATTTCAAAAATATCACGAGAAAATTTATCGTGCTATTGGCTTGAACAAATCGTCATGTGATATTCTATTTGAATATCCACTTTCAAAATGTTTTTTACTCTGTTTTGCCCAAAGCTCAATGAAGAAACAATTCTTTGAATAAAATGTCTGGTTCAAAATATTGTGTACATTGTTTTGCACAGAAGTCAATGAAATAACCCTTCTTCGCATTAAATTAATGGTTTTGAACACATTTATTTTGCACAAAGATCGATGAAGATACGCATCTATGAATCAAATGTGTGATTCAAATGCTTTTTACTCTGTTTTGCACAAATCTCAATGAGCATACACTTCACTGAGTTAAATTTATGATGATACACACAAAGACAGACACGAGGACATGCAAAAACCCACTCAGACACATAGGTACAGAGAGAGAGAGAAAAAGAAGTCAAAACACATATAAACACACAGTTTCAGCCACACAAACGCACAAAGACAGACAAGGAGACAAGAAAACACCCGCTCAGACACATCGGCAGAGAGAGAGAGAGATAGAGAGAGAGAGAGAGAGAGAGAGAGAGAGAGAGAGAGGGAGAGAGAGGAAAGACAGAAAGAAAGAGATACCAAAAAACACACAAAGTCAGAAACACCAACATACAAAGACATACAAAGAAACATGCAAACACCAACAAGAAAGAGGACTCTCTCTTTTCCTTTGTGTCTGAGCAGTTGTTTATTTGTCTCTTCGTTTGTTTTAGTTTGTTTGTGTGTCTGATTCTGTGTATTTTGATGTGTTTTTGTCTTTCTCCCTCTCTCTCTCTGCCGGTGTCTCTGAGCGGATGTGTTCTTGTCCAAGTATCTGTCTTTGCTTGTTTGTGTGTCTGACTCTGTGTGTGTTTTTACGGTCTCTCTCTCTCTCTATCTATCTCTCTCTCTCTCTCTCTCTCTCTCTCTCTCTCTTTCTCTCTTTCTCTCCCTCTCTGTGTGTGTCTGAGTGGCTGTTTGCTTGTTTTTCTCTCTCTCTCTTTGCCCATGTGTCTGATCGGGTGCTATCTAGTCCCCGTCTCTGTCTTTGCGTGTTTGTGTGTGTTTGAATCTATGTCTTTGTATGTATTTTTGTCTCTCTCACTCTCGGTTCCCATGTGTTTGAGTAAATGTTTACGTATCCCCATGTCTGTCATTGCGCGTTTGTGTGTCTGACTGTGTGTTTGTATGTCTTTTTGTCTCTCTCTCATTCTCTCTCTCTCTCTCTCTGTGCCTACGTGTCTGACTGACTGTTTGCTTGTCTTTCTCTCGCACTTGATTCAAAGAAGCGTATCTTCATCGAGCTTTGTGCAAATTCGAGTACCACACACTTGATTCAAAGAATTATATCTTCATCGACTTTTGGTCGAAACAGTAAAACACATTTTGAAACAAACATGTGATTCACAGACCTAAGTTCCGAAATACTTGTTTTAATGTTTTTTAATTGCATATATCTTCGATATAAGTACTAAGTGGTTCGTCCAAAATAAGGGCTGCATATCTTTCGATCTTAATCGACTCACTAATTCCCATTAGCCTACTGATACTTCGGAGATACTTTATCAATAGCCTTACCAATCTCTTATAGTAGAGAAGCGCTCAATAGTACTATACACTAAATGTTTAAGGGAAGGAGGCTGGGATAAACTAAAACCACCTGGATTACTATTTTTAATCCATGCATTAACCAACAAAAAAAATAATAATTGACCAGAGCTGAATAAATATTCCCAAGTGGAAATATCCACAAGAATCGATGTTAATCTTATGAGTATAATTATTATGCTAAAAAAGGAAATAAGCTGAGTGATTATGCAGAAAAAATGATAGTATGGAAAAAATAATAAGAAGGCAATATAGAGAAGAGAAGACATGCATTGTACTATAGAAATCACAAGACTGTCAAATAACAAAGATTCTGGTCTTAGATTTTTAATCGAAGCGTAAAGAAATTTAAAATCTTATATCGACTTTATTAGTCTTTATTAACAGGAGGGTTTTATAACCGTCGTTGTCACCATTTTGTGACCGGTTTAAACAGGGTCTGGAGAATTAACAAGAGTTAGAGTAGTGCACAGACATCAAACTCTGATGGTAAAAAAATATTTGTACCTTATACTTGAGATAAAGTGAACACAACACAAGAGTTAAAAGAGAACAAAGGATTTTTTTTAAAGTATTATGATTTTTGGTTTTTAATCCTATCCCTTTAAAGTGGAATTCAAAAGACACTTCTAATTTGTAATATAAGTACAATCTTGCATAATCTTCTTACTGAAAAAAGAATTAAAAATATTAAAATAAACTAACTAATAACTGATTTGTGAGTAAACAAAATGTTCCAGAGTATTTCAGCAATTATTGAGAGATTCAATGCCACGCTGTAGAAACCAGTAAGTTAGCATATGAAAAGGAACAATTTATTTGTACTCACATCCAAGCTAAGCTACCGACACCATTCAATTCCCAACACCAACCACTCTTTCCAAATCCTTTTCGTGCCTCTTTTAAATATTGTTTACACCTGGTACTTATTATTTGACATGAATCAATTAATGCAAACGAAAACATCTCAAAGGTTATACCAAGGAGAGATTCAATACCCAGTAAATGAATCATACATCCAATTACAAGAAATTCTTACAGCTTGCATTGCTTCCAGGAAATGTCTTTGCTGTCATGAGAGTATAGGGGCTAATAACTCCAATAGTACACCGGGATAGGGTTCTTGTAGGACCCATTGAAGGAATACTACTATTATGTTTATTTTCAGGTCTTAACTGGGAACAGTAATCCATGGCATTCTGTTAAACAGCAACTGGATCATCCCTTCGTTGCTTCAAAAATCCGATTTTTCCCATACAGTGTCCACCCTCGAACTGTATGCATGAGGGTTGAAATGTATGGTTGTAAGTGGACAAGTAAGTGTTTTATTTTGCTTGCTTTTACATTTACTTTTTTATATCTTTGGTTGGAAAACGAGTGAACACAAGGAAATCATACGGTTAATTTTTCCAAAAACTAAGGAATGTACTAAGTAGCAGTAATGGCAAAAACAAATAGCAAAAACATTGGATAGTTTAAAAAAAAACTCCAAAAAATTCTAGAAACTACTTATAAACAATTCTAAACACTTAATTGTCTCTTCCTGGACGTATGTTGCATCGTAGTCTCCCTAATAAATAAATAAATGATCAGAATTGCATATTACCGTTATATTTTGCAATAGGGAGCCGCCATTTTTAAATTTTTAACACCAACATTTAACAATGGTGAACACTAGTCAAGTACCAAAGAAAAAAGTACCATTAGTGCTATTGTAAAATATAATGGCAATATAGAAAGTGGGTTGTTTATTTATCCTTCAGGGGGGGGGGTAGTGGAGCTATGTGCCCTTAGTAATGAGATAAGTAATTATTTATAATTGCTTGAAGGTAGTTTTTAGGGTTTTCATCAGATCACCCCATGGTCTTGAGGTTTCGGGTATTTAACAAACTTTCACACGTATAAAAAAAAGTTCACACGTATTTCTATCCTGTAAAAAAGAATAAATATGAAGAAACTTGCCGAGATAAAATTTTTAAGGTATATTTTCTGAAGAACTTATTCTTCTTCGTTTGTTTGTTGATATTTTTGTGTTTTTTCTGTCTTTTTTTATGTTAGAATGACCGATGAATGAGGCTCAAAAGGTCGTAACTTCTATATGTCAGTATTTTTATGCCTGACTTAGTAAGAAATGTGACTGACTATGGTTGTTCAAATAAGCCTATGTATAACGATTCTCTCTTCTCTTGTAATCGTCTTTGTGAATCCCCTTAATTGTCTATGTAACGAATTAATTTGAAAAAAAAATTCCGAAAAAGAAATCTTGGCTATGTGTCTTGGCTTTTTCTACAATTAGCCATGGAGAGATACCCCCAACTACTTGCAGTCCAAAATCAGCTGACTCGGTTGCCTTATCAAGCAAAGTAAAGGCATGAAGCAGAAATAAATACCTATGATTTAAACTCTAAACGAATAGAAATTAAATTAACAACCATAGAAAACAAACATACAACAGGTAATACCATACATCAATAAATAAATCTTAAAACGAGTAAAACTTAAACTGTATATGAAATTCAAGCTTAAAACGAAAAAAGAACTACAAACAACAGTTTGACTACTACCCAGTTCTCAAACTGTACAAAGATTTTCTTTTGTACTTGTTATAACATTGAAAATAAAAATAGAAAGATTAAAAATTAAAAAGAAAACCGATAATTATATTTATATTTACTTTCACTTAAAATCTATCGTTTTTGAAGTGCCTTTTCGTCGTTTGGCACCCCTTCTTTGGTGGTACCACAATCACATAAATTCAATCTTAGAAGAAAATAAGACAAGTGAAAACAGAATAGACTGATCAAACAGTTCGTGGTAACGAACTGTAGTAAGGAGCGACCCGGCTCAATAGTAACCAAAACTCTAAAAAATGGAATTTTGATACCAATAGCTACATCAAAAGAATCGCATTTTAATGCTGGTTTTGAATATATAAGTTTCATCAAGTTTAGTCTTACCCATCAAAAGTTACGAGCCTGAGAAAATTTGCGTTATTTTAGAAAATAGGGGGAAACGCCCCCTAAAAGTCATAGAATCTTAACGAAAATCACACCATCTGATTCAGCGTATCAGAGAACCCTACTGTAGAAGTTTCGAGCTCCTATCTACAAAAATGTGGAATTTTGCATTTTTTGCCAGAAGGCAGATCACGGATGCGTGTTTATTTGTTTTTTTGTTTTTTTGTTTTTTTGTTTTTTTTTTTCTTTTCCCCAGGGGTGATCGTATCGACCCAGTTGTCCTAGAATGTTGCAAGAGGGCTCATTCTAACGGAAATGAAAAGTTCTAGTGCCCTTTTTAAGTGACCAAAAAAATTGGAGGGCACCTAGGCCCCCTCCCACGCTAATTATTTTCCCAAAGTCAACGGATCAAAATTCTGAGATAGCCATTTTATTCAGCGGAGTCAAAAAACCTTATAACTATGTCTTTGGGGACGACTTACTCCCCCACAGTCCCCGTGGGAGGGGCAACAAGTTACAAACTTTGACCTGTGCTTACATATAGTAATGGTTATTGGGAAGTATACAGGCGTTTTCAGGAGGATTTTTTTGGTTTGGGGGAGGGGTTGAGAAGAGGGGGATATGCTGGGGGAACTTTCCTTCGAGAATTTGTAATGGGAGAAGAAAATTTCCATGAAGGGAGAGCAGGATTTACTAGCATTATTAAAAAAAAAACAATTAAAAAATAAAAGTGAAAAAGCTTTTTCAGCTGGAAGTAAGGAACAGCAATAAAACTTAAAACAAACAGAAATTATTACCCATATGAGGGGCTCACCTCCTTCTAATACCTCGCTCTTTACGCTAAAGTATTTTCGGTAATTTCAACTACTTATTCTACGGCTTTTGTGATTCAGGGGGTCATTCTTAATGAATTGGGATAAAATTTAAGCTTTCGTGTAAAGAGCGAGGTACTGACGATGGGGCGAATCCCCTCATATATGTAATAAAAACATGAGAATACAAAAGTTCTTTACGTAAGCTAATTTATAAGTTACGTAAATCTTTTACCAATAAAAAGATTCGTAAAAAATTAAAAGTTCTAGTTGCCTTTTTAATTAACCAAAAAATCGGGGGGCAACTAGGCTTCGTCCCCCGCTCTTTTTTTCTCAAAATCATTCGATCAAAATTATGAGAAAGCCATTGAGCCAAAAAAAAAATATGCAAATTTCGTTTTGATCATTCCTCTGCGGAGAGCCAAAATCAAAACATGCATTGATTCAAAAACGTTCAGAAATTAAATAAAAAAAACAAGTTTTTTCAACTGAAAGTAAGGAGTGACATCAAAACTTAAAACGCACAGAAATTACTTCGTATATGAAAGAGGCTGCTTCCTCATCAACGCTTCGCTCTTTACGCTAAAGTTTTTTACTGTTTTAGAAAGAAGAATTGAGAGAAAGAGTCAAACTTTAGCGTAAAGAGCGGGGCGTTGATGAGGAAGCAGCCTCTTTCATATACGAAGTAATTTCTGTGCGTTTTAAGTTTTGATGTCACTCCTTACTTTCAGTTGAAAAAACTTGTTTTTTTTATTTAATACATAATAGACCATACCTATTAAAAGGAATAATACGCTAAATCACAGTTCTACAAAATATTGAACATAACTTTTTCTGAATTGCCTTAGCTGATATTTGAGGTGGTCTAGCTCAAATAAAAAAAAAAAAAGATCATTTAAAATTGACTATTACTGAATGAAGCTCTAAATTATTTTCAAGTTCCTTTTTTCTTGCGCTATTTTTCAAGATTCTCTGTTCCCCTTGATCTCTTTTTTTTTCGCCCTTTTATGACATAATTCCCGTTTTATTCCTATAATTTGTATAATTCGCTTCCTTAACAATAGATTTTTTCAACTGAACCGGGCACTATCCAAAAATCAACCAACTCCAAAAACCAATTCAATTTATTTCAATACTTAGGGCTAGATCAGGAAACAAGTACAGTGGTCGCAATTAGGTGTTTATTGCCTGGACATAACGCATAGCGATAATTCACTTCAAGCGTTTGTTCTCCGGTTTTAAAAATACTGTAAAAACCTATATGCAAAATCTGAAAGCTTTTCAGCCAGACATAATGATTTCAGGCCCTTTTGCCTCACCACTCTCCATAAGTTGTTTCTGTAAGTATCTGTTCCTGGTACGATTAAATAAAAAAACAAGTTCTTTAAATGAAAGTAAGGAGCGACATTAAAACTTAAAACGAACAGAAATTACCCCGTATATGAAAGGGGCTTTTCCTCTTCAATGCCCCGCTGTTTACGCTAAATTTTAAATCTTTCTGCCTCACCACTGTTTTTACGGCCGTTTTGCCTCACCACTCTCCATAAGTTGTTTCTGTAAGTATCTGTTCCTGGTACGATTAAATAAAAAAACAAGTTCTTTAAATGAAAGTAAGGAGCGACATTAAAACTTGAAACGAACAGAAATTACCCCGTATATGAAAGGGGCTTTTCCTCTTCAATGCCCCGCTGTTTACGCTAAATTTTAAATCTTTCTCTTAACTCTACTTCTTAAAGCAGTAAAAAACATTACCGTAAAGAGCGGGGCGTGGAATAGGAAAAGCCCCTTTCATATACGGAGTAATTTCTGTCCGTTTTAAGTTTTAATGTCGCTCCTTACTTTCATTAAAAAAAACTTGTTTTTTTTAATTTCTGGACTTTTTTTAATTGATGCATGTTTTGATCTTGGCTCTCCGCATATAAATAATTAAAACGAAATTTTCATATTAATTTTTCTTTGCTAAATGGCTTTCTCGTAATTTTAATCGGAAGATTTTGAGAAAAAAGGAGCGAGGGAGGAAGCCTAGTTGCCCTCCAATTTTTTGATTACTTAAAAAGGCAACTACAACTTTTAATTTTTTACGAACATTTTCATTAGTAAAAAATATAAGTAATTTACGAATTAACTTACGTAACAAACTTCTATATTCGTATGTTTCTATTGCGTATATGAGGGGGTTCATCCCTCGTCGATACCTCGCTCTTTACACTAAAGCTTAAATTTTGTCACAATCCCATAAGAATGACCCTTGAATCACAAAGGCCGTAAAATAAATAGTTGAAATTACTAAAAATACTATAGCGTTTAAGAGCGAGGTATTACGAGGAGGTAAACCCCTCATTTGTGTAATAATTTCTGCTCGTTTTAAGTTTTAATGCTGTTCCTCATTTTCAGTTGAAAAAAAACTTTTCATATTTATTTTTTTATTGTTTTTTTAAATAATGCTAGAAAATCCTGCGCCCCCTTCATTGAAAGTCTCTTCCCCCATGAGAAGTTTTTCCATAGAAAGATCCTCCAACTTAACCCCCCCCCCCCGCCTCAACTCTCCCCCCTCCAAACTAAAAAAATCCTCCTGAAAACGTCCGTAAACTTCCCAGTAACCATTACTATATGTAAAGACAGGTCTAAGTTTGTATTTTGCAACCCCTCCCATGGGGACTGCGGGGGAATAAGTCGTCCCCAAAGACATCGTTATGAAGTTTTTCGGCTACGGTGAATAAAATGGCTATCTCAGAATTTTGATCCCTTGACTTTGGGGGAAAAATGAGCGTGGGAAGGGGCCTAGGTGTTCTCCAATTTTTTGGTCACTTAAAAAAGGCACTAGCACTTTTAATTTCCGTTAGAATGAGCCCTCTCGCGACATTCAAGGACCACTGGGTCGATACGATCACACCTGGAAAAATACAACAAAAAAACAAATAAACGCGCATCCGTGGTTTGTCTTCTCACAAAAAATGCAAAATTCCATATTTTTTGTAGATAGGAGCTTTTAGGGGGTGTTTCCCCCTATTTTCTAAAATGAGGCAAATTTTCTCAGGCTCGTAACTTTTGGTAGGTAAAACTAATCTTGATGAAAGTTATATATTTAAAATCAGCATTAAAATGCAATTTTTTTAATGTAATTATTGGTATCAAAATTCCATTTTTTAGAGTTTCTGTTACTATTGAGCCGGATCGCTCCTTACTACAGTTCGTTACCACGAACTGTTTGATACACTCGTGAAGATTTTTTTTTTTTATATCCATTGCATCAATGAAATAAGGTATAATTATATAATTCGAAATGAAAAATCACACATAAGGTGAATATTTGAAAATATTTATTTTAAAAGATGTTTTTTGAACAAGAAAATTCAAAGAAAAGTAAAAAATGATATAAAAGTTGAACTGAACTAATATAAAGTTATTTAATAAGTCATGCTTGAAACGAAGAAAGGCTGCTATGAATTGACAAATTAAATCAAAGACGCATACATATTGAATTGACTAATAAAATGAAAGTTAAAACAAGCTGAGTCTATCCTGAATGAATAAATGAAACGATTAATCAAGTTAAACTTTTCTTAGAAACTTAACTTAAATAAAGTTTAAATAACTTATGATGTGTAGTTGATTATTTTTCTTTTCTTTTTGCTTATCTAGAATCAGCCTAAAAGGTGGATTCTTTTCATGTATCTATCGCTGTCAAAATTACAATTTTCAAATATTATTTTGTTGGTAGCCTATTATAATAATTGTTGTCATGGGTTGCTCTTTACCTATAGTTCATTTCCACGGACTGTTTGTAAGGATTTTACTTTATCTGATTACTGTTTAAATTTTCTGAAGTTGGTTTGCTTTGTTAGCAGTGGCAATTTTGGCTAAAATGTTCTGCTAATAAATTCGTGGTGGTGGTAGCAGTCATAACATTAACCAAAGCCATACCAGTGATTCCATCTCTCTTTCAAAGAAAGTCGGTTAAAGGGCGCTTGAAATTGGTTGATTACAGTAGACTAAAAGGAAAGCCCTCATATAGAAATTGCTTTTTTTAATGGTGGCCTTGGATAAAGTTTTGAGAACCAAATAAAGCGCTTTTGTCACCGGATTTAATAAGTTGTTTGTTTTTTTTTTATGTAGTGTTGGCCAGTAAGTGGCTATTGTCTCTAGTTTTTGGCATAATTGTAACCCAGTTGAAATTGGTACATAATTATTTTAAACTAAACGTGGCAAAATTAATTAACCCTCAACTTTTAACGAGGCTAGGGCAATTATAAAAATTCAATTTTTTCATAATTTTTGTATAAGGCACAGGCATAACAGTCTTAACGCTTTACAATATTATAGATAAAAAGTCCATGTATGACTTCTTTTCACCAAGTTCTGACTGACACTATTTGCGAAATATGCTCTTTAAGGATTTACATGTGTGTATCACAGTTCGACATCAAGTTAAATTGAGCAAATTCATCAATCCCTTTGAACCAGTATTGTCGGAAATCAAACAAACTTAGCGATTATTCCCGAAAACTTCGCTGGAAAAAACACAAAATACTAATGGAAGGGAAAATTGGAAGGGTTTTTTTTTTCAAGGGAGAATGATCTAAAAACCTGGCAAATTCTATTATGAAATTAAAAATCCTTTAGTGAGTTTGATTTTAATAGGATATTAAATGTTCACTCTTTTTTAAACTCGTACTAAATAGTTTTTTTTATCTTCTATTTTGGACATCTTTGTTGCACTTCTAGCTTGGAATTTGTTATTTAAACTCAAAAGGGCCGATTAGGTCGAACGAGTCCTTTTCATAATAAATTTTTACAGGCTAAGCCTGACATCCTGTATTTTACCTGTTTCTTTTAAGACTAAATATTAAAATATTTTGGTAGTTAAAACTATATATAATCCCCAAATTGTCATGTTTTGTATTTTTATATTATATTTTTATATTATTTTTATTTATATTTATGTATTATTTTATATATATTTTTATATTATTCTTTATTTTTATATATATATATATATATATATATATATATATATATATATATATATATATATATATATATATATATATATATTTCATATTATATTATATTTGTACGTGTATTTTATATATCCTCAAATTATCATATTTTAATCAACATGAAGTAAAAGCTATTGTAAAGGTAAAGTTACTGTTTGTAACTTTTTGTAACTGTCTGTAACAGTTACTGAGGTAAACTGTTTGCGGGTAAAGAAACAGTAACGGCATTTTTGTTTTAATATTTTTAGAGGCGAACCCCTTTAAGCTCGTAATTAAGGATAATATTTTCCATGCAATCACTCTGTGTTTGTGTAAGAGCGGCTTCTGCTACTTTATTCATGCTTCAATTTAAAACACATGCTATTTTCCCCACTTCTTCCCCCATTTTCCATTATCAAGGCATAACTTCACTACTTTTTATTGTAAGCAACTTGATTTTCCGGAAGAACGGCTTTCCATTGTCTACGTCGCTTTTGATTATTTAAATGAAAGAAGGCAATCCATCGGGAGTGCTTTCTTTACAATATACCCCTCTTGATATCCCAAATAGCTTTATTGTATTCTTTCCATTTCATTCAGGTGCGATTAGGGTAAACCTGGGGGACCATTTATATGTTTGGTGTCAGGATCTTTGAGATAGTAAACCCTTCCTCTCGGTAATCGATATGGGATAATAGAAGCGTTTTACAATAACCAGCTTTCCGTGGCTTCAAACAGCTGCGTTTTGATCACCATACAACATTTTTTTGCGGCTTGTGTCAAATTCAGTCCGATGTGGCAACAATTTCACATATCTTAACGTTTCAACTGCGTTAAATCAAGATAAACAGAAATAACTCCGTGTGTGAAGAAGTTCCCCCTCATCACCATCTTCCTCTTCATTCTAAAAAGAAAAATTTGTATTTCTTCTGAAAAAAAATACAAAATTTCACATCTTTAAAGATAGGAGCTTGAATTCTCTACAGTAGGGCTCTCTAATGTGCTGAATCTGATGGTGATTTTTAATTGAGATTCCTTGAATTTTAGTTGGTGTTTTTTCTCTTATATGAAAATCAGGAAAATTTTCCAAGGCTCGTCGCCTTTTATGGGTAACACTAAGCTTAATGAATCTTATATATTTGAAATCAGCATAATAAGCCAATTCTTGTTATATATTTATTGATATAAAAATTCCCTTTTATTAGAGTTTTGATTACTATTGAGCCGTGTTGCTCATTACTTACAGTTTGTTACAACGAACTGTTTTGAAAAGGATAAAGATCCTCCAGAGCAATTGCTGGTGCATAGGACGTCGAATCGATATTTTGGTTGCCTGGGATGTTTTTGCAGGAAGAAGTAGCAAGCCTTTTGCCCAACCTGACCACAGTGGAATCGATCCATGGGCGCCGTAATGCGAAGCAAAGCATCAGCCCACTGTGCTACCACAAGATCAATTGTGAAACCCAGCCATGAAAAAAGGTTTCCACCTCAATTCTGCTAACAAACAAATAAACATTCACATGGGAATAAGTCCATTTATTAGACAGTAAAAACAGATACAAAAGTTTGGATATTTTGACCATGTATACAGCGATCATCAGCAGCAAAAACACTGCTGAATAGAAAATACTGCAAAGTAACTCTGCCGATGAGGATCACTATATATGTGGTCGAATTATTCAGATTTGTACCTGTTTTCACTATCTAATAAATGGACATATCCCCATTTGAACGTTTATCTGTTCGTCATAGAAAGGGAGTGTGGTCTTGGAAAAAATATACCTAATTCAATTCGAAACACCAATTTTGCTTGCCCTTGTAAAAAAAGAGATTCGACGCCCTTTGTGCAAGCAATGGCTCTGGAGAATATTCTTTGTCCTACCCAATTATTATCCTCTAGCTTCACCGTTTTTACTCCGACAGATGGAATGACTCGATTTGATACAAGCATTTCGACAGCCGCTGCTGTATTTTTCGTCAGAATAAAACGCAGCTGTCTGAACCAGATTTACTTACAATTTGCTGTATTATTTTATATTCATAAAAAAAAACTAGTTAGTATGAGACACTATTTTATGGAAGTTTATAGAGAGATTACAATCCGCTATCAAGTGGTAATAACGCATTTGGTTCTAAGGTATTAGCCAGTACACACTCAAGAATTACGCTTAGGTTGGATCTCAGGAAACCAGTTTCGTAGTTACAAAGACTGATGACGGGTCATACAATGCATTGGACTTAGACAGAATGTATTGAACTTGTATAATTTGGGAAGTATATTTGCACACTAGGGAGGAAGGGGTCAGGTTAGGTTTAGGTACTATCCAAATACTTCATCTCCCACTACCTCCCCAATATGCAAATATATAGACCAAATTCTATTAATCAAACAGTTCGTGTTAACGAACTGTAGTAAGGAGCGACCCGGCTCAATAGTAACCAAAACTCTAAAAAATGGAATTTTGATACCAATAGCTACATAAAAAAATCGCATTTTAATGCTTATTTCGAATATATAACTTTCATCAAGATTAGTCTGACCTATCAAAAGTTACGAGCCTGAGAAAATTTGCCTCATTTTAGAAAATAGGGGAAAACACCCCCTAAAAGTCATACAATCTTAACGAAAATCACACCATCAGACTCAGCGTATCAGAGAACCTTATTGTAGAAGTTTCAAGCTCCTATCTACAAATATGTTGAATTTCGCATTTTTTTGCCAGAAGACAAATCACGGATGCGTGTTTATTTGTTTTTTTTGTGTTTTTTTTTCCCCAGGGGTGATCGTATCGACCCAGTCGTCCTAGAATGTCGCGGGAGGGCTCATTCTAACGGAAATTAAAAGTTCTAGTGCCCTTTTTAAGTGACCAAAAAAATTGAAGGGCACCTAGGCCCCCTCCCACGCTCATTTTTTCCTAAAAGTCACCGGATCAAAATTCTGAGATAGCCATTTTATTCACCATAGTCAAAAAACCTAATAACTATGTCTTTGGGGACGACTTACTACCCCACAGTCTCCCTGGGAGGGGTTGCAAGTTACAAACTTTGACCTGTGTTTACATATAGTAATGGTTACTGGGAAGTGTACGGACGTTTTCAGGGGGATTTTTTTTTGGTTTGGGAGGGAGAGTTGAGGTGGGGGGGTTACGCGGGAGTATCTCTCCATGGAAAAA
This sequence comes from Artemia franciscana, assembly GCF_032884065.1. Lineage (NCBI taxonomy): Eukaryota > Metazoa > Arthropoda > Branchiopoda > Anostraca > Artemiidae > Artemia > Artemia franciscana. The sequence continues at coordinate 56,364,529 of NC_088867.1, forward strand.
CTTCTCACGGGGGAAGAGACTTTCAATGAAGGGGGCGCAGGATTTTTTTGCATTATTTAAAAAAACAAGGAAAAAATAAATATGAGAAGTTTTTTCTGCTGAAAGTGAGGAGCAGCATTAAAACTTAAAACGAGGAGAAATTATTGCGAATATGAGGGGTTTACCTCCTCGTAATACCTCGCTCTTTACGCGATAGTATTTTTAGTAATTTCAACTATTTATTCTACGGCCTTTGTGATTCAAGGGTCATTCTTAAAGAATTGGGACAGAATGTAAGCTTTAGTGTAAAGAGATAGGTATCGACGAGGGGTGAACTCCCTCATATACGCAATAAGAACATACGAATATAGAAGTTCGTTACGTAAGTTAATTTGTAAATTACGTATATTTTTTTACTAATGAAAATGTTCGTAAAACAATTAAAAGTTCTAGTTTCCTTTTTAAGTAATCAAAAAATTAGAGGGCAGCTAGGCTTCCTCCCTCTCTCCTTTTTTCTCAAAATCTTCCGATTAAAGCTTTGAGAAAGCCATTTAGCCAAAAAGAAAATTAATATGCAAATTTTGTTTTAATTATTTATTTGCGGAGAGCCAAGATCAAAACATGCATGAATTAAAAAACGTCCAGAAATTAAATAAAAAAATAAGTTTTTTCAAATGAAAGTAAGGAGCGACATTAAAACTTAAAACGAACAGAAATTACTCCGTATATGAAAGGGGCTTTTCTTCCTCAACACCCCGCTCTTTACGCTAAAGTTTTTTTCCTTTTTAAGAAAGTAGAGCTAAAAGAAAGAGTCAAACTTTAGCGTAAAGAGGGAGGCGTTGAGGAAGAAAAGCCCCTTTCATATACGGAGTAATTTCTGTTCGTTTTAAGTTTTAATGTCGCTCCTTACTTTCATTTGAAAAAACTTGTTTCTTTTTATTTTATATAAAATAAAGGTTATGTGAAGGTTATATTTAATTAGGTATAACCTAACTACACTTTTCGAGTGTGTACTGGCTAATACACAAGTACCACGCATTTTAACAGAATATTATGAAAGTTACGCTTGATATCTCAACTGCGCTTTGGCGTTTTTACAAAATGATGGAAGTTATTACAGGCTATTGCAGCAACGGAGATTTTTAATTCAATTCAAAATATGCTCTTAATGCGATTATTTTTCAATCCCAGTAGGTCCTACTAACATTTGTGAGAATTAAGATAAATACCCGTTCGCATATCACAGAGAGAGAATATTCTTTGAACTTCCAGGGTGCAAGTTCACATGCTCAAAAGTTATTTTGTCATTGTGGCTTTATTTTTTTAATTTTCTTTACTTCTTAAATTAAATTACCTCAGTAAGCTTGTGGGATTAAATGTGGCCAAGTCTCCGTGTCCAATTCCGTCTCTCTCTCTCTTAGTTATGTTTAAGTTTATATTTTTACGAAAAGTTCTCGACCTTATATACATTAAATAAAAAAAAAAATTGAGCATAAGGTAAGGAGCAAAAATAAAACTTCAAACGAACAGAAATTATTATGTATATGAGGGGGATTTTTCCCTCCTCAACACCTCGCTTTTCACGCTAAAGTTTTTCGGCGCTTTTAAAAAAGGCGCTTATTGTTCTAATTAAACTATCCTTGTCTTTCAGGAGTCGTTTCTAAGAATTAGGACAAAATTCAAACTTTAGCGTAAAGAGAAAGGTGTTGAAGAGGGAGAATACTCCCTCATATGCATAATAATTTCTATTTGTTTTAAGTTTTAATGTTGCTTCTTACTTTGAGCTGAAAAAAAAAATTTGTTTAATTTCTGATGGTTTTTTAAATAATTCCTGGAAATATGCGGCAAAATCCACCTCCCCATGTAAATATCCTCTGGACAGTGACATTAAAACTTAAAACGAACAGAATTACTCCGTATATGAAAGGGGCTGTTCCCTCCTCAGCGCCCCGCTCTTTATGCTAAAGTTTTTTACTGTTTTATAAAGTAGAGTTGAGAGAAAGAGTCAAACTTTAGCGATGTTTTAATTTGTTAACTTCAATAAATAAAAAATTATTAAAACTTTAAGGAATACATATCAGTAGCCTATATGTATATTAAACTGAAAATCCACAGCCATATTTTTTCAGTACAGTGCAAATTATGTTCTGGTCTTGAGTAGGTATGGGGGTTGTCAAAGAAATAATTTCCGGACCTTTCAACTGCACTGAACAAAATGGCTATCTTTAAATTTTGATTAGATATGATTTTGGAATTGATGAGCGCGGAGGGGGCGTGTCGACCTCCAATCACTTGACTAATAAAAAGGGCACTAGCCCTTTCATTTTCCAATCGAGTGAGCCTTTTTTGAAGATTCTACAACAACAAATGGCCATCTCAAAATTTCTATCAGATGCATTACGGGGAAATACGAGGCTTGGAGGGGTGGGTGTTGTCCACCCTTCGATTACTCTGAATCTTAAAAGGGCACTAGAACTTCTGACTACCAATCCTACGAGCCCCCTTCGAAGTTTATACGATCACTGTTTCTATGTATACCTTATAAACCCCTAGATCATAATTACCTCGCCCGGTGGACTATTGGGGGGGGGGGGGGTCTATCCTCAATTAATTTCCCGTATTTTCAATAATGTTGAGCAAAGTGGCTATCTTAAAATTTTGATTAGATGTGTTTGGGGAAATGATGGGTGAAGGGAATGGTTGAATAGGAAAAAAAGCATTGACCCTTTTAATTTCAAATTGAATGAGCTTTTTTCGAAGTCTATAGACAAAAATGGCCATCTCAGAAAAATACGGTGTGTTTGTATGTGGGGGGGAGGTATCCACCCTCCAATCAATCTCAGTCTCAAAAAGGGCACTAAAACTTTTGATTAGCAATCCAATGAGCCCCCTCCGAAGTTTTTACGATCAGCCTTTCTATATATACCATAAATAGCCCTATGGCGTAACCTACAACCCATGCCCTAGGGACCGTGGGGGGGGGATGTCATCCTCAAAGATATAATTTCCGGATCTTTCAACTACGTTGAACAAATTAGCTATCTCAATTTTTTTATTGAATGTGTTTGAGGAAAGAGTGGGCATGGGAGTGAGGTTAGTTGCTGTCCAATCACTTTGGATTATTAAAATTAGCACTAGCCCTTTCTAACAATTGCTCTTTATTTAGGCAGATCAATTGATTTGCTAATGATAGGTAAATTTTATAGCTTAGATATCCCCCAGGGGCTGTGGGGGATCTTGTTATCTCCAAAGGCATAGTTATTCGGCCTTTCAACTATGCTGAACATATCAGTTATCTCAAAATTTTGATCAGATAATTTTGGGTAAAAAATGGAGTTGGCAGGGGCTTAATTGCCCTTCAATTTTTTGGTCACTTAAAAAGGGCACTAGAACTTTTGATTTCCATTAGAAAGAGTCCTCTTCCAATATTCAGGGCCCACTGGGTTGATATCATCTTCTTTGAGAAAAACAAACAAACAAGTAAAAACAAACAAATAAACACGCATCCGTGATCTTTCTTCTGGCAAAAATACAACATTCCATATTTCCAATAGTTCGTAGTAACGAACTGTAGTAAGGAGTGACCCGGCTCGATCGCAACCGAAAATCTAAAAAACAGAATTTTAATGCCAATAGTTACATCAAAAGAATTGTATTTTATGCTGAT